>NW_028113104.1:385000-395000 GCF_964234715.1 Podarcis melisellensis | reverse complement strand
CAGTCTGTACTGTTGGAGGTTTTCCCACGGGAACGGGAGACTGGATGTGACGTATACTGGTTTCCTGTTTTTCCCTGTTCTTTGCAGTTTCAGTTTGAGATTCTCTCCGTGCTTTAGAGGAGAGATGACGCTTTCTCTGCTCCGGCAGAGGGAAAATGTTTTTCTGTAACTTACCAGCTTTGAACTGTAAATAAAGTAGTATAGAGCATGTTGGCATATACTTCTCATCATTCCGCTGTGCACTGGACACTGCTTATCTCCAACATTTGGTTCCGGGCCCAGAAAAATGCAGTGTTTAGAGAATGGACTCCAAAAGTCGGGCTCCTGGCAGAAGAACAAAGGGGCAAAGAAACGGAGGATCGGAACAGCAGCAGAGGGACGGATAGCAACGGTATCTGCTCTGCGCGTCAAAATGATTGATGAAGGTATGTGCTACTGCTCCGGGCAGCCTGCCAGCTTCTAATTAATGGCTTTATGGCTGGACTTTGAACTTTTAATAGCCGGTTTTTGCCGTGGCACAGGCAAATGGCTAGAAGCAACACTTTCCTATGCTGGGGAAATCGAAAGTAACTTTTACAAATGCTGTTGTTTCAAAGCAGCTGCAGACATGACGCAGCTAGAATTAAAGGGCAACATTGAGAAAGCACTTGGGGACTTTCGCTATTGAACTTGCCTTTGGGAATGCAGTTTGAAGCAGCTGCAGATAAGCAAAGAGGCTCAGGCAAGGCAGAGGCTGTTTTGAAATTGCTTTTGGATTGAAGCAGCTGTACACAGAAGCAGCATGTATACAGCAGCTTGATTTAAAGCAGCATAGATGACGCAGGAGGCAATTGCCAAAGTCATGATAGCTAGCTGCAGAAGGCTGGATGAAGCAAGTGGGGGATTTGATACCACTGATCAGCCAAATGCTTGTGATACTGCCATGATTCAGAATGAAGCAGATCGGCGGGGTGATAGCTGCATGGGAAAGGGGGAGTCTTCACAGACGTCATCCCATAGTGCAGTGGAACCACCAGATGGCGCCAAAGCTTTGAAGGCAGTGAAATGCTACTCGTGTGGACGTCTAGGCCATATGAAGAGGGAATGCAGAAATCCCAGGGCCAAGACAGAGCAGCGCAGCGAAAGCTCATCGCGTGGAAAAGGCCAGAGCAAAGGCAAAGGTCCGGTGTCCAGGACAACGCAGCACAAGGCAATGGTCTCACGCTTCGCTCCAAAGGTTGCAAAGGTTGCAGAGGTTGCAGAGGTCCAGAAGACGTCTAGATCTTTCTTCGTTGTTGATTCAGCTGCAACGCATCACATGTGCAACGATAAGCGACTGTTCGTGTCTTTTACACCGCAGGAAGGTGCGATTCACCAGGCAGATGGCCACACGATCCCCAGTAAAGGCTACGGAACTGTTGTTCTTCACAGTTTGGACTTATCGATACAGGACGTGCTTTATGTGCCGGACGCGAAACATAATCTGCTTAGCGTTGGACAGCTGATGGAGCGGAAAATAGACGTTTCCTTTACGAACAATAAGTGCATCATCACAAAGAAAAATGATTATCAATTGTATGCTGAATTTGTTCATCGTTTGTTTGTTTTGTATTATGATGATGTTGTGCAGGATGACACTTGTTGCATTGCAGGTTCTAACAAAAGTTTGCATGCAGAATGCATTCACGATTTTCATCGAAAATTTGGACATTTGCATTTTGAGGCAGTATCAAAAATGCCTGCCTTGGTTGAAGGTATGACTATTAAACCCTGCAGGTACCACATGAAGTGCAAGGCATGCGCAGCAAACAAGGTGAAAATGGCTGCGAAAGGTAAGGTGTCTAGTAGGCAAGCTACAGAACCATACCAGGTTGTTCATGCTGATTTGGTTGGACCACTAGCGCCCTCTTTGGGTGGAAATAGGTACTTCATGGTTCTCCTTGATGCATTTTCCAGATATATTTATGTGTACAATCTCAAGCAGAAATCAGAGGCTTTTCCTAGGTTCAAGGAATTCTGTGCTTGGTTGGGGAATGTGCATGGTAAGAAGATAAAAATTCTTTTTACTGACCGGGGGGGAGAGTTCACTTCTCAGCAGTTTGAAGCTTTTCTGGCTGAGAAAGGAATTCAACATGATTTGTCTAGTCCTCGCTCGCCATGGCAGAATGGACTTGCGGAACGGGCAAATCAGACATTGCTTCAAGGGTTAAAAACCTTGCTGCATGATGCAAATCTTCCAGAGAGTTATTGGGCCGAAGCTCTCTCATGTTTCACTTACAGTTACAATCGCAGGTTATCTTCAGCGATTGGTTGTACCCCCTATGAGAAGATGTTTGGCAAGAAGCCATACATCAAACATATGAAAATTTTTGGTTCGGACATGTGGGTTCACTCACCACAACACTCCAAGTTAGACAAGCGTGGATTGCATGGTATCTTTCTAGGTTATCAGAAAGGGTCTTACAGAATAATGATGAGTGACTCTAAGGAAATTAAGCTCACAAGAAGTGTTGAGTACAATGCCAAGTGGGGGGAGAATGTGGGAATTTTCCAATGTTATCCTGATGACAGTGATGAGACTGAGGATAGTCAAAAGCAACCGCAACAACCCACACCCACTGATGAAGGTTCTGATTCTGAGTCTGAAACTGAATCAGATGATTCAGAGGATTTCAAGAGTGCGAAAGCCTCTATGCGACCCTCTGAAAGTTCTGATCAAGAATTGGAGGAACCATTGTTCACAATAGGTCACTTTTCTCCTAAGAAGGAAGAGGGGAGTGTTGAAGACCTAAGGCTAATTCGTAGGTCACAGAGAGCCACAAAAGGCAGACCTCCAAAGAGATTTGCTGATGAGTTTGCTAAGATAGCAGTAACAGCTGTTAAAAGCTCCAAGAAGGTATTTGAACCTTCAAGTTTCCAAGAAATCCAGGATTTGGATTCAAAGGAAGCTGAGCCATGGTTAAATGCCATGAAGGCTGAGCTTGATTCCTTGGAAAGGAACAAAACATGGGACCTTGTTCCAGTAGTTCCAGGAATGAAATTGCTTGGAAGCAAATGGGTCTTCAAAGCGAAGACTGATCAAAATGGCAAGATAGTCAGACACAAAGCCAGACTGGTAGCCAGAGGATTTGCTCAGGTACCAGGTGAAGACTATCACGAGACCTACTCACCTACAGTGAGGTATGAGAGCATTAGGCTTATGCTCAAGCTAGCTGCAGAGGAAAATCTACACATTAGTCACCATGATGTAAATACAGCTTTTCTGTACGGATCTCTAGGTGAATCACTTTATATGCTTCCACCTGATGGCGTACAGGTAAAACAGGGATTTGTTTGTGCTCTGAAAAAGTCAATTTATGGTCTCAAACAAAGTGCACGGTGTTGGCACACAAAACTCACTGAAGTATTGTTTTCTCTAGGTTTTCAGCAAGGGAAAGCTGATCCATGTGTATTTGTCAAAGAGGAGGGGCAAAAGAAACTGTATTGTTTGTTATATGTTGATGATCTTTTATTCTTTTGGAAAGATGTCACAATGTACAATAACGCCCTAGCTCAACTGAAAGAGCACTTTGACATGAAAGATCTTGGTGAGGTAAACAACTACCTATCTCTGGAAATAGAGAGAGATCAAGATGGTAACATTCTAGTACACCAGTCACGGAAAATTGCTGATGTGTTAAGCAAACTAAACCTGATGGATGCTAACCCTGTGGACACACCGATGATAACAGGTTATCAGGTAGATGACACTGAAGAAGCATTTTCTGACACTACACTGTACAGAAGTGTGCTAGGCAAACTAAACTTCATTGCCAGATGTTCAAGACCAGACATTGCTGTTAGCTGTAATTTGCTAAGCAGACAAGTCAACAATCCTACTGTTAAGGATTGGAAAGCTCTGAAACACATAGCGCGGTATTTGAAAGGCACTATGCATTACAGACTGAGATTTAACAATCAGAAGTCTGGTGGTCTTGAGATATTTGCAGATGCAAGTTTTGGAAGTGACACTACAGACAGGAAAAGTACGTCTGGAGTTTGCTATAAGTACAATCAGGGTCTATTTGATTGGTCATGCAAGAAGCAAACAACAGTTAGCTTAAGTACTTGTGATGCTGAACTGAATGCACTGTCTTATTCACTTAAGGATTGTGAATGGTTGTTACAATTGTGCAAAGACATGAAAATTCCTGTCAAATGTCCAATCCAGGTTTACCAGGACAACAAAGCATGTTTGGCTTTGCTGAATTCTGAAGGTTGTAAGCAAAGCCCGAAGCACTTGCAATTGAAGGTGCAACATGCTAGGGAACGTATTCAGAAGGGACTCATAACGGTGTCCTATATGCCAGGTAATGAAATTCCTGCTGATGTATTGTCCAAGATTGCACTGGACACTGCTTATCTCCAACAGAACAATCCAAGAATAGGGTTAGGGTTAGGGTTAGGGTTGGGGTTAGGGTTAGGGTTAGGGTTAGGGTTAGGGTTAGGGTTAGGGCTAGGGTTAGGGTTAGGGTTAGGGTTAGGGTTAGGGTTAGCGTTAGGGTTAGGGTTAGGGTTGTTGTTGATAAGCAGTATCCAGTGCACAGCGGAATGATGAGAAGTATGTGCCAACATGCTCTATACTACTTTATTTACAGTTCAAAGCTGGTAAGTTACAGAAAAACATTTTCCCTCTGCCGAAGCAGAGAAAGCGTCATCTCTCCTCTAAAGCACGGAGAGAATCATAAACTGAAACTGCAAAGAACAGGGAAAAACAGGAAACCAGTATACGTCACATCCAGTCTCCCGTTCCCGTGGGAAAACCTCCAACAGTACAGACTGTGTGGAATGTAAACACCTGTCTTGTGACAAGCACTTCTGCTGCTCAGTGAGGGAAGCAGAAACCAACATCCTCCCCCTTTCTGTGAACATCACTGGGCAGCGTGTTCGTACAATATCAGTACAAACCCAACTTCTGCACATAGGTACAGTGTTGATCCCTTGATACAATCTTGGACAATACATCAGCAGGAATTTCATTACCTGGCATATAGGACACCGTTACGAGTCCCTTCTGAATACGTTCCCTAGCATGTTGCACCTTCAATTGCAAGTGCTTCGTGCTATGCTTACAACCTTCAGAATTCAGCAAAGCCAAACATGCTTTGTTGTCCTGGTAAACCTGGATTGGACATTTGACAGGAATTTTCATGTCTTTGCACAATTGTAACAACCATTCACAATCTTTAAGTGAATAAGACAGTGCATTCAGTTCAGCTTCACAAGTACTTAAGCTAACTGTTGTTTGCTTCTTGCATGACCAATCAAATAGACCCTGATTGTACTTATAGCAAACTCCAGACGTACTTTTCCTGTCTGTAGTGTCACTTCCAAAACTTGCATCTGCAAATATCTCAAGACCACCAGACTTCTGATTGTTAAATCTCAGTCTGTAATGCATAGTGCCTTTCAAATACCGCGCTATGCGTTTCAGAGCTTTCCAATCCTTAACAGTAGGATTGTTGACTTGTCTGCTTAGCAAATTACAGTTAACAGCAATGTCTGGTCTTGAACATCTGGCAATGAAGTTTAGCTTGCCTTGCACACTTCTGTACAGTGTAGTGTCAGAAAATGCTTCTTCAGTGTCATCTACCTGATAACCTGTTATCATCGGTGTGTCCACAGGGTTAGCATCCATCAGGTTTAGTTTGCTTAACACATCAGCAATTTTCCGTGACTGGTGTACTAGAATGTTACCATCTTGATCTCTCTCTATTTCCAGAGATAGGTAGTTGTTTACCTCACCAAGATCTTTCATGTCAAAGTGCTCTTTCAGTTGAGCTAGGGCGTTATTGTACATTGTGACATCTTTCCAAAAGAATAAAAGATCATCAACATAAAACAAACAATACAGTTTCTTTTGCCCCTCCTCTTTGACAAATACACATGGATCAGATTTCCCTTGCTTAAAACCTAGAGAAAACAATACTTCAGTGAGTTTTGTGTGCCAACACCGTGCACTTTGTTTGAGACCATAAAGGGACTTTTTCAGAGCACAAACAAATCCCTGTTTTACCTGTACGCCATCAGGTGGAAGCATATAAAGTGATTCATTTAGAGATCCGTACAGAAAAGCTGTATTGACATCATGGTGATTAATGTGTAGATTCTCCTCTGCAGCTAGCTTGAGCATAAGCCTAATGCTCTCATACCTCACTGTGGGTGAGTAGGTCTCGTGATAGTCTTCACCTGGTACCTGTGCAAAACCTCTGGCTACCAATCTGGCTTTGTGTCTGACTATCTTGCCATTTTGATCAGTCTTCGCTTTGAAGACCCATTTGCTTCCAAGCAGTTTCATTCCTGGAACTACTGGAACAAGTTCCCATGTTTTGTTCCTTTCCAAGGAATCAAGCTCAGCCTTCATGGCATTTAACCATGGCTCAGCTTCCTTTGAATCCAAATCCTGGATTTCTTGGAAACTTGAAGGTTCAAAAACCTTCTTGGAGCTTTTAACAGCTGTTACTGCTATCTTAGCAAACTCATCAGCAAATCTCTTTGGAGGTCTGCCTTTTGTGGCTCTCTGTGACCTACGAATTAGCCTTAAGTCTTCAACACTCTCCTCTTCCTTCTTAGGAGAAAAACGACCTATTGTGAACAATGGTTCCTCCAATTCCTGATCAGAGCTTTCAGAGGGTCGCATAGAGGCTTTTGCACTCTTGAAATCCTCTGAATCATCTGATTCAGTTTCAGAATCAGAATCAGAACCTTCATCAGTGGGTGTGGGTTGTTGCGGTTGCTTTTGACTATCCTCAGTCTCATCACTGTCATCAGGATAACATTGAAAAATTCCCACATTCTCCCCCCACTTGGCATTGTACTCAACACTTCTTGTGAGCTTAATTTCCTTAGAGTCAGTCATCATTATTCTGTAAGACCCTTTCTGATAACCTAGAAAGATACCATGCAATCCACGCTTGTCTAACTTGGAGTTTTGTGGTGAGTGAACCCACATGTCAGAACCAAAAATTCTCATGTGTTTGATGTATGGCTTCTTGCCAAACATCTTCTCATAGGGGGTACAACCAATCGCTGAAGATAACCTGCGATTATAACTGTAAGTGAAACATGAGAGAGCTTCGGCCCAATAACTCTCTGGAAGATTTGCATCATGCAGCAAGGTTTTTAACCCTTGAAGCAATGTTTGATTTGCTCATTCCGCAAGCCCATTCTGCCATGGCGAGCGAGGACTAGACAAATCATGTTGAATTCCTTTCTCAGCCAGAAAAGCTTCAAACTGCTGAGAAGTGAACTCTCCCCCCCGGTCGGTGAAAAGAATCTTAATCTTCTTACCATGCACATTTCCCAACCAAGCACAGAATTCCTTGAACCTAGGAAAAGCCTCTGATTTCTGCTTGAGATTGTACACATAAATATACCTGGAAAAAGCATCAAGGAGAACCATGAAGTACCTATTTCCACCCAAAGAGGGCGCTAGTGGTCCAACCAAATCAGCATGAACAACCTGGTATGGTTCTGTAGCTTGCCTACTAGACACCTTACCTTTCGCAGCCATTTTCACCTTGTTTGCTGCGCATGCCTTGCACTTCATGTGGTACCTGCAGGGTTTAATAGTCATACCTTCAACCAAGGCAGGCATTTTTGATACTGCCTCAAAATGCAAATGTCCAAATTTTCGATGAAAATCGTGAATGCATTCTGCATGCAAACTTTTGTTAGAACCTGCAATGCAACAAGTGTCATCCTGCACAACATCATCATAATACAAAACAAACAAACGATGAACAAATTCAGCATACAATTGATAATCATTTTTCTTTGTGATGATGCACTTATTGTTCGTAAAGGAAACGTCTATTTTCCGCTCCATCAGCTGTCCAACGCTAAGCAGATTATGTTTCGCGTCCGGCACATAAAGCACGTCCTGTATCGATAAGTCCAAACTGTGAAGAACAACAGTTCCGTAGCCTTTACTGGGGATCGTGTGGCCATCTGCCTGGTGAATCGCACCTTCCTGCGGTGTAAAAGACACGAACAGTCGCTTATCGTTGCACATGTGATGCGTTGCAGCTGAATCAACAACGAAGAAAGATCTAGACGTCTTCTGGACCTCTGCAACCTCTGCAACCTTTGGAGCGAAGCGTGAGACCATTGCCTTGTGCTGCGTTGTCCTGGACACCGGACCTTTGCCTTTGCTCTGGCCTTTTCCACGCGATGAGCTTCCGCTGCGCTGCTCTGTCTTGGCCCTGGGATATTTGCATTCCCTCTTCATATGGCCTAGACGTCCACATGAGTAGCATTTCACTGCCTTCAAAGCTTTGGCGCCATCTGGTGGTTCCACTGCACTATGGGATGACGACTGTGAAGTCTCCCCCTTGTTGATGCAGCTAGCACCGCGGCGATCCGCTTCATTCAATATCACGGCAGTAACATAGTTCACTGTCAGCTGAGCAGTTGGCTGTATAGCAATCTGAGTCGCAACAGACTCCCAACCTGAACCCAAAGATTGTAGTATCATGAAGGAATACACAGCCTCTGGAAAGTTGAGTCCTCTCTGTTGCAGCTCATGTCTCAGATTCTGCATCTCCATCAGATGTATACGCACATCTCCACCTTCAGCAAGAGCCATATTATGCAGCTTGTTGAAGTAAAACATAGTGGACCCAGCTTCTGTCCTCGAGTGAGCCTCTTTCAAAGCATCCCAAATTTCTTTGGCTGAGGTCTTATCACGCAAAAGACAGAGCTCTTCTGGGGATACTATCAATGTAAGAGTTCCCCTTGCCTTGGAATCCTTAGCTTTCCATTCATCTGTAACTGGAGCTGGGGGGGTGCCTGTAATAACTTCAAACAGACCCTCTTTCCGCAGAATAGCCTCTGCATAGAGAACCCAGTCCGCATAATTTTTCTTATTGAGCTTAGGAATCCCACAAGCATCAGCTAGCTTTGCAGTCGCCATTTCTGCTTGTCTGCTGCTGCTTTAAATCAAGCTGCTTTAATCCAAAGGCAATTTCAAAACAGCCTCTGCCTTTGAGCCTGCGCCTTTCTGTATGCTACGTTGCTTATCTGCAGCTGTTTCAAACTGCATTCCAAAAGCAAGCTCAAAAGTGAAAGTCCCCAAGTGCTTTCTCTATGCTGTGCTAAATTCTTGCTGCGTCATAGAGCTGCAGCTGCACTTTACTTTCGTTTTCCCCCAGCATAGCGTCCCTTTGAGCCATTTGCCTGTGCCGCGGCAAAACCGGCTATAAAAGTTCAAAGTCCAGCCATAAAGCCATTAATTAGAAGCTGGCAGGCTGCCCGGAGCAGTAGCACATACCTTCATCAATCATTTTGACGCGCAGAGCAGATACGGTTGCTATCCGTCCCTCTGCTGCTGTTCCGATCCTCCGTTTCTTTGCTCCTTTGTTCCCTTGCCAGGAGCCCGACTTCTGAGGTCCATTCTCAAAACACTGCATTTTTCTGGGCCCGGAACCAAATGTTGTTGATAAGCAGTATCCAGTGCACAGCGGAATGATGAGAAGTATGTGCCAACATGCTCTATACTACTTTATTTACAGTTCAAAGATGGTAAGTTACAGAAAAACATTTTCCCTCTGCCGAAGCAGAGAAAGCATCATCTCTCCTCTAAAGCACGGAGAGAATCATAAACTGAAACTGCAAAGAGCAGGGAAAAACAGGAAACCAGTATACGTCACATCCAGTCTCCCGTTCCCGTGGGAAAACCTCCAACAGTACAGACTGTGTGGAATGTAAACACCTGTCTTGTGACAAGCACTTCTGCTGCTCAGTGAGGGAAGCAGAAACCAACAAGGGTTAGGGTTAGGGTGAATGAACACCACAAGAACAATCCAAGATTAAGTTTAGGGTTAGGGTTAGGGTTAGGGTTAGGGTTAGGGTTAGGGTTAAGGTTAGGGTGAATGAACACCGCAAGAACAATCCAAGATTAGGGTTAGGGTTAGGGTTAGGGTTAGGGTTAGGGTTAGGGTTAGGGTTAGGGTTAGGGTTAGGGTTAGGGTGAATGAACACC
>NW_028113104.1:290000-295000 GCF_964234715.1 Podarcis melisellensis | reverse complement strand
TGAATGAACACCGCAAGAACAATCCACGAATAGGGTTAGGGTTAGGGTTAGGGTTAGGGTTAGGGTTAGGGTTAGGGTTAGGGTAAGGGTTAGGGTTAGGGTTAGGGTTAGGGTTAGGGTTAGGGTTAGGGTTAGGGTTAGGGTTAGGGTGAATGAACACCGCAAGAACAATCCAAGAATAGGGTTAGGGTTAGGGTTAGGGTTAGGGTTAGGGTTAGGGTTAGGGTTAGGGTTAGGGTTAGGGTTGGGGTTAGGGTTAGGGTTAAGGTTAGGGTTAGGGTTAGGGTTAGGGTTAAGGTGAATGAACACCGCAAGAACAATCCAAGAATAGGGTTAGGGTTAGGGTTAGGGTTAGGGTTAGGGTTAGGGTTAGGGTTAGGGTTAGGGTTAGGGTTAGGGTTAGGGTTAGGGTGAATGAACACCACAAGAAAAATCCAAGATTAAGTTTAGGGTTAGGGTTAGGGTTAGGGTTAGGGTGAATGAACACCGCAAGAACAATCCAAGCTTAGGGTTAGGGTTAGGGTTAGGGTTAGGGTTAGGGTTAGGGTCAAGAACAATCCAAGCTTAGGGTTAGGGTTGGGGTTAGGATTAGGGTTAGGGTTAGGGTTAGGGTGAATGAACACCGCAAGAACAATCCAAGCTTAGGGTTAGGGTTAGGGTTTGGGTTAGGGTTAGGGTTAGGGTTAGGGTTAGGGTTAGGGTTAGGGTTAGGATGAATGAACACCGCAAGAACAATCCAAGATTAGGGTTAGGGTTAGGGTTAGGGTTAGGGTTAGGGTTAGGGTTAGGGTTAGGGTTAGGGTTAGGGTTAGGGTTAGGGTTAGGGTTAGGGTTAGGGTGAATGAACACCGCAAGAACAATCCACGAATAGGGTTAGGGTTAGGGTTAGGGTTAGGGTTAGGGTAAGGGTTAGGGTTAGGGTTAGGGTTAGGGTTAGGGTTAGGGTTAGGGTTAGGGTTAGGGTTAGGGTTAGGGTTAGGGTGAATGAACACCGCAAGAACAATCCAAGAATAGGGTTAGGGTTAGGGTTAGGGTTAGGGTTAGGGTTAGGGTTGGGGTTAGGGTTAGGGTTAAGGTTAGGGTTAGGGTTAGGGTTAGGGTTAAGGTGAATGAACACCGCAAGAACAATCCAAGAATAGGGTTAGGGTTAGGGTTAGGGTTAGGGTTAGGGTTAGGGTTAGGGTTAGGGTTAGGGTTAGGGCTAGGTCTAGGGTTAGGGTTAGGGTTAGGGTGAATGAACACCACAAGAACAATCCAAGCTTAGGGTTAGGGTTAGGGTTAGGGTTTGGGTTAGTGTTAGGGTTAGGGTTAGGGTTAGGGTGAGGGTTAGGGTTAGGATGAATGAACACCGCAAGAACAATCCAAGATTAGGGTTAGGGTTAGGGTTAGGGTCAGGGTCAGGGTCAGGGTCAGGGTTAGGGTTAGGGTTAGGGTTAGGGTTAGGGTTAGGGTTAGGGTTAGGGTTGTTGGTTTCTGCTTCCCTCACTGAGCAGCAGAAGTGCTTGTCACAAGACAGGTGTTTACATTCCACACAGTCTGTACTGTTGGAGGTTTTCCCACGGGAACGGGAGACTGGATGTGACGTATACTGGTTTCCTGTTTTTCCCTGCTCTTTGCAGTTTCAGTTTGTGATTCTCTCCGTGCTTTAGAGGAGAGATGACGCTTTCTCTGCTCTCGCAGAGGGAAGATGTTTTTCTGTAACTTACCAGCTTTGAACTGTAAATAAAGTAGTATAGAGCATGTTGGCTCATACTTCTCATCATTCCGCTGTGCACTGGACACTGCTTATCAACAACATTTGGTTTCGGGCCCAGAAAAATGCAGTGTTTTGAGATTGGTCTTCAGAAGTCGGGCTCCTGGCAAAGGAATAAAGGAGCAAAGAGGATCGGAACAGCAGCAGAGAGACGGAACGCAAGGTATCTGCTCTGCGCGTCAAGATGATTGATGAAGGTATGTGCTACTGCTCCGGGCAGCCTGCCAGCTTCTAATTAATGGCTTTATGGCTGGACTTTGAACTTTTAATAGCCGGTTTTGCCGCGGCACAGGCAATTGGCTCAAAGGGACGCTATGCTGGGAAAGTGAAAGTAACTTTTAGAAGTGCTGTTGTTTCAAAGCAGCTGCAGAATTCAGTGACGCAGCAGGAATTAGGACATAGAGAAAGCACTTGGGGACTTTCGCTTTTGAACTTGCTTTTGGAATGCAGTTTGAAACAGCTGCAGATAAGCAACGTAGCATACAGAAAGCAGCACAGGCAAGGCAGAGGCTGTTTTGAGATTGCCTTTGGATTGAAGCAGCTGTACACAGAAGCAGCATGTATACAGCAGCTTGATTTAAAGCAGCATAGATGATGCAGGAGGCAAATGCCAGAGTCATGATGGCTAGCTGCAGAAGGCTGGATGAGGCAAGTGGGGAATTTGATACCACTGATCAGCCAAATGCTCAACTCACAGTAGCTTGTGAAACTGCCATGATTCAGAATGTAGCAGATCGGCGGGGTGATAGCTGCATGGGAAAGGGGGAGTCTTCACAGACGTCATCCCATAGTGCAGTGGAACCACCAGATGGCGCCAAAGCTTTGAAGGCAGTGAAATGCTACTCGTGTGGACGTCTAGGCCATATGAAGAGGGAATGCAAATATCCCAGGGCCAAGACAGAGCAGCGCAGCGGAAGCTCGTCGCGTGGAAAAGGCCAGAGCAAAGGCAAAGGTCCGGTGTCCAGGACAACGCAGCACAAGGCAATGGTCTCACGCTACGCTCCAAAGGTTGCAAAGGTTGCAGAGGTTGCAGAGGTCCAGAAGACGTCTAGATCTTTCTTCGTTGTTGATTCAGCTGCAACGCATCACATGTGCAACGATAAGCGACTGTTCGTGTCTTTTACACCGCAGGAAGGTGCGATTCACCAGGCAGATGGCCACACGATCCCCAGTAAAGGCTACGGAACTGTTGTTCTTCACAGTTTGGACTTATCGATACAGGATGTTCTTTATGTGCCGGCCGCGAAACATAATCTGCTTAGCGTTGGACAGCTGATGGAGCGGAAAATAGACGTTTCCTTTAAGAACAATAGATGCATCATCACCAAGAAAAATGATTATCAATTGTATGCTGAATTTGTTGATCGTTTGTTTGTTTTGTATTATGATGATGTTGTGCAGGATGACACTTGTTGCATTGCAGGTTCTAACAAAAGTTTGCATGCAGAATGTATTCACGATTTTCACAGGAAATTTGCTCATTTGCATTTTGAGGCAGTATCTAAAATGCCTGCCTTGGTTGAAGGTATGACTATTAAACCCTGCAGGTACCACATGAAGTGCAAGGCATGCGCAGCAAACAAGGTGAAAATGGCTGCGAAAGGTAAGGTGTCTAGTAGGCAAGCTACAGAACCATACCAAATTATTCATGCTGATTTGGTTGGACCACTAGCGCCCTCTTTGGGTGGGAATAAGTACTTCATGGTTCTTGTTGATGCATTTTCCAGGTATATTTTTGTGTATAATCTCAAGCAGAAATCAGAGGCTTTTCCTAGGTTCAAGGAATTCTGTGCTTGGTTGGAAAATGTGCATGGTAAGAAGATAAAGATTCTTTTTACTGACCGGGGGGGAGAATTCACTTCTCAGCAGTTTGAAGCTTTTCTGGCTGAGAAAGGAATTCAACATGATTTGTCTAGTCCTCGCTCGCCATGGCAGAATGGGCTTGCGGAACGGGCAAATCAGACTTTGCTTCAAGGGTTAAAAACCTTGCTGCATGATGCAAATCTTCCAGAGAGTTATTGGGCCGAAGCTCTCTCATGTTTCACTTACAGTTATAATCGCAGGTTATCTTCAGCGATTGGTTGTACCCCCTATGAGAAGATGTTTGGCAAGAAGCCATACATCAAACACATGAAAATTTTTGATTCGGACATGTGGGTTCACTCACCACAAAACACCAAGTTAGACAAGCGTGGATTGCATGGTATCTTTCTAGGTTATCAGAAAGGGTCTTACAGAATAATGATGACTGAGTCTAAGGAGATTAAGCTCACAAGAAGTGTTGAGTACAATGCCAAGTGGGGGGAGAATGTGGGAATTTTCCAATGTTATCCTGATGACAGTGATGAGACTGAGGATAGTCAAAAGCAACCGCAACAACCCACACCCACTGATGAAGGTTCTGATTCTGAGTCTGAAACTGAATCAGATGATTCAGAGGATTTCAAGAGTGCGAAAGCCTCTATGCGACCCTCTGAAAGTTCTGATCAAGAATTGGAGGAACCATTGTTCACAATAGGTCACTTTTCTCCTAAGAAGGAAGAGGAGAGTGTTGAAGACTTAAGGCTAATTCGTAGGTCACAGAGAGCCACAAAAGGTAGACCTCCAAAGAGATTTGCTGATGAGTTTGCCAAGATAGCAGTAACAGCTGTTAAAAGCTCCAAGAAGGTTTTTGAACCTTCAAGTTTCCAAGAAATCCAGGATTTGGATTCAAAGGAAGCTGAGCCATGGTTAAATGCCATGAAGGCTGAGCTTGATTCCTTGGAAAGGAACAAAACATGGGAGCTAGTTCCAGTAGTTCCAGGAATGAAATTGCTTGGAAGCAAATGGGTCTTCAAAGCGAAGACTGATCAAAATGGCAAGATAGTCAGACACAAAGCCAGATTGGTAGCCAGAGGATTTGCACAGGTACCAGGTGAAGACTATCACGAGACCCACTCACCCACAGTGAGGTATGAGAGCATTAGGCTTATGCTCAAGCTAGCTGCAGAGGAGAATCTACACATTAGTCACCATGATGTGAATACAGCTTTTCTGTACGGATCTCTAGATGAATCACTTTATATGCTTCCACCTGATGGCGTACAGGTAAAACAGGGATTTGTTTGTGCTCTGAAAAAGTCCCTTTATGGTCTCAAACAAAGTGCACGGTGTTGGCACACAAAACTCACTGAAGTATTGTTTTCTCTAGGTTTTAAGCAAGGGAAAGCTGATCCATGTGTATTTGTCAAAGAGGAGGGGCAAGAGA
>NW_028113104.1:272500-275000 GCF_964234715.1 Podarcis melisellensis | reverse complement strand
TTAGGGTTAGGGTTAGGGTTAGGGTTAGGGTTAGGGTTAGGGTGAGGGTTAGGGTTAGGGTGAATGAACACCGCAAGAACAATCCAAGATTAGGGTTAGGGTTAGGGTTAGGGTTAGGGTTAGGGTTAGGGTTAGGGTTAGGATGAATGAACACCACAAGAACAATCCAAGATGAGGTTTAGGGTTAGGGTTAGGGTTAGGGTTAGGGTTAGGGTTAGGGTTAGGGTCAATGAACACCACAAGAACAATCCAAGATTAAGGTTAGGGTTAGGGTTAGGGTTAGGGTTAGGGTTAGGGTGAATGAACACTGCAAGAACAATCCAAGATTAGGGTTAGGGTTAGGGTTAGGGTTAGGGTTAGGGTTAGGGTTAGGGTTAGGGTTACGGTTAGGGTTACGGTTAGGGTTAGGGTCAAGAACAATCCAAGCTTAGGGTTAGGGTTGGGGTTAGGGTTAGGGTTAGGGTTAGGGTGAATGAACACCGCAAGAACAATCCAAGCTTAGGGTTAGGGTTAGGCTTTGGGTTAGGGTTAGGGTTAGGGTTAGGGTTAGGGTTAGGGTTAGGGTTAGGATGAATGAACACCGCAAGAACAATCCAAGATTAGGGTTAGGGTTAGGGTTAGGGTTGGGGTTAGGGTTAGGGTTAGGGTTAGGGTTAGGGTTAGGGTTAGGGTTAGGGTTAGGGTCAAGAACAATCCAAGCTTAGGGTTAGGGTTGGGGTTAGGGTTAGGGTTAGGGTTAGGGTCAAGAACAATCCAAGCTTAGGGTTAGGGTTGGGGTTAGGGTTAGGGTTAGGGTTAGGGTTAGGGTTAGGGTGAATGAACACCGCAAGAACAATCCAAGCTTAGGGTTAGGGATAGGGTTAGGGTTTGGGTTAGGGTTAGGGTTAGGGTTAGGGTTAGGGTTAGGGTTAGGGTTAGGGTGAGGGTGAGGGTGAGGGTTAGGGTGAATGAACACCGCAAGAACAATCCAAGATTAGTTTTAGGGTTAGGGTTAGGGTTAGGGTTAGGGTTAGGGTTAGGGTTAGGGTTAGGGTTAGGGTTAGGGTTAGGGTTAGGGTTAGGGTTAGGGTTAGGATGAATGAACACCACAAGAACAATCCAAGATGAGGGTTAGGGTTAGGGTTAGGGTTAGGGTTAGGGTTAGGGTTAGGGTTAGGGTTAGGGTCAATGAACACCACAAGAACAATCCAAGATTAAGGTTAGGGTTAGGGTTAGGGTTAGGGTTAGGGTGAATGAACACCGCAAGAACAATCCAAGCTTAGGGTTAGGGTTAGGGTTAGGGTTAGGGTTAGGGTTAGGGTTAGGGTTAGGGTTAGGGTTAGGGTCAAGAACAATCCAAGCTTAGGGTTAGGGTTGGGGTTAGGGTTAGGGTTAGGGTTAGGGTTAGGGTTAGGGTGAATGAACACCGCAAGAACAATCCAAGCTTAGGGTTAGGGTTAGGGTTAGGGTTAGGGTTAGGGTTAGGGTTAGGGTTAGGATGAATGAACACCGCAAGAACAATCCAAGATTTGGGTTAGGGTTAGGGTTAGGGTTAGGGTTAGGGTTAGGGTTAGGGTTAGGGTTAGGGTTAGGGTTAGGGTTAGGGTTAGGGTTAGAGTTAGGGTTAGGGTTAGGGTTAGGGTTAGGGTGAATGAACACCGCAAGAACAATCCACGAATAGGGTTAGGGTTAGGGTTAGGGTTAGGGTTAGGGTTAGGGTTAGGGTTAGGGTTAGGGTAAGGGTTAGGGTTAGGGTGAATAAACACCACAAGAACAATCCAAGATTAAGGTTAGGGTTAGGGTTAGGGTTAGGGTTAGGGTTAGGGTTAGGGTTAGGGTTAAGGTTAGGGTTAGGGTAAGGGTTAGGGTTAAGGTGAATGAACACCGCAAGAACAATCCAAGAATAGGGTTAGGGTTAGGGTTAGGGTTAGGGTTAGGGTTAGGGTTAGGGTTAGGGTTAGGGTTAGGGCTAGGGCTAGGGTTAGGGTTAGGGTTAGGGTGAATGAACACCGCAAGAACAATCCAAGCTTAGGGTTAGGGTTAGGGTTGGGGTTTGGGTTAGTGTTAGGGTTAGGGTTAGGGTTAGGGTTAGGGTGAGGGTTAGGGTTAGGATGAATGAACACCGCAAGAACAATCCAAGATTAGGGTTAGGGTTAGGGTTAGGGTTAGGGTCAGGGTCAGGGTCAGGGTCAGGGTCAGGGTTAGGGTTAGGGTTAGGGTTAGGGTTAGGGTTAGGGTTAGGGTTAGGGTGAATGAACACCACAAGAACAATCCAAGATTAGGGTTAGGGTTAGGGTTAGGGTTAGGGTTAGGGTTAGGGTTAGGGTTCGGGTTAGGGTTAGGGTTAGGGTTAGGGTTAGGGTTAGGGTTAGGGCTAGGGCTAGGGTGAATGAACACCACAAGAACAATCGAAGATTAAGGTTAGGGTTAGGGTTAGGGTTAGGGTTAGGGTTAGGGTTAGGGTTAGGGTCAAGAACAATCCAAGCTTAGGGTTAGGGTTGGGGTTAGGGTTAGGGTTAGG
>NW_028113105.1:392500-395000 GCF_964234715.1 Podarcis melisellensis | reverse complement strand
AATCCAAGCTTAGGGTTAGGGTTAGGGTGAGGGTTAGGGTTAGGTTTTGGTTTATGGTTAGGGTTAGGGTTAGGGTTAGGGTTAGGGTTAGGGTAGGGTTAGGGTTAGGGTTAGGGTTAGGGTTAGGGTTAGGGTCAATGAACACCGCAAGAACAATCCAAGCTTAGGGTTAGGGTTAGGGTTAGGGTTAGGGTTAGGGTTAGGGTTAGGGTTAGGGTTTGCGTTAGGGTTAGGGTTAGGGTTAGGGTTAGGGTGAGGGTGAGGGTGAATGAACAACGCAAGAACAATCCAAGATTAGGGTTAGGGTTAGGGTTAGGGTTAGGGTTAGGGTTAGGGTTAGGGTGAATGAACACCAGAAGAACAATCCAAGATTAGGGTGAGGGTTAGGGTTAGGGTTAGGGTTAGGGTTAGGGTTAGGGTTAGGGTTAGGGTTAGGGTGAATGAACACCGCAAGAGCAATCCAAGATTAGGGTTAGGGTAAGGGTAAGGGCTAGGGTTAGGGTTAGGGTTAGGGTTAGGGTTAGGGTTAAGGTTAGGGATAGGGTTAGGGTTAGGGTTAGGGTGTATGAACACCGCAAGAACAATCCAAGAATAGGGTTAGGGTTAGGGTTAGGGTTAGGGTTAGGGTTAGGGTTAGGGTTAGGGTTAGGGTTAGGGTTAGGGTTAGGGTTAGGATTAGGATTAGGGTTAGGGTTAGGGTTAGGGTTAGGGTGAATGAACACCGCAAGAACAATCCAAGAATAGGGTTAGGGTTAGGGTTAGGGTTAGGGTTAGGGTTAGGGTTAGGGTTAGGGTTAGGGTTAGGGTTAGGGTTGGGGTTAGGGTTAGGGTTAGGGTTAGGGTTAGGGATAGGATGAATGAACACCACAAGACCAATCCAAGATTAGGGTTAGGGTTAGGGTTAGGGTTAGGGTTAGGGTGAATGAACAACGCAAGAACAATCCAAGATTAGGGTTAGGGTTAGGGTTAGGGTTAGGGTTAGGGTTAGGGTTAGGGTGAATGAACACTGCAAGAACAATCCAAGATTAGGGTTAGGGTTAGGGTTAGGGTTAGGGTTAAGGTTAGGATTAGGGTTAGGGTTAGGGTTAGGGTTAGGGTTAGGGTTAGGGTTAGGGTTAGGGTTAGGGTTAGGGTGAATGAACGCCGCAAGAACAATCCAAGATTAGGGTTAGGGTTAGGGTTAGGGTTAGGGTTAGGGGTAGGGTTAGGGTTAGGGTTAGGGTGAATGAACACCGCAAGAGCAATCCAAGATTAGGGTTAGGGTAAGGGTTAGGGTTAGGCTTAGGGTTAGGGTTAGGGTTAGGGTTAGGGTTAGGGTTAGGGTTAAGGATAAGGTGAAGGATAGGGTTAGGGTTAGGGTTAGGGTTAGGGTGAATGAACACCGCAAGAACAATCCAAGAATAGGGTTAGGGTTAGGGTTAGGGTTAGGGTTAGGGTTAGGGTTAGGGTTAGGGTTAGGGTTAGGGTTAGGGTTAGGGTTAGGGTTAGGGTTAGGGTTAGGGTTAGGGTTAGGATGAATGAACACTACAAGAACAATCCAAGATTAGGGTTAGGGTTAGGGTTAGGGTTAGGGTTAGGGTTAGGGTGAATGAACACCGCAAGAACAATCCAAGATTAGGGTTAGGGTTAGGGTTAGGGTTAGGGTTAGGGTTAGGGTTAGGGTTAGGGTTAGGGTTAGGGTTAGGGTTAGGGTTAGGGTTAGGGTTAGGGTTAGGGTGAATGAACACCGCAAGAACAATCCAAGAATAGGTTTAGGGTTAGGGTTAGGGTTAGGGTTAGGGTTAGGGTTAGGGTTAGGGTTAGGGTGAATGAACACCGGAAGAACAATCCAAGAATAGGGTTAGGGTTAGGGTTAGGGTTAGGGTTAGGGTTAGGGTTAGGGTTAGAGTTAAGGTTAGGGTTAGGTTTAGGGTGAATGAACACCGCAAGAACAATCCAAGATTAGTGTTAGGGTTAGGGTTAGGGTTAGGGTTAGGGTTAGGGTTAGGGTTAGGATGAATGAACACCGCAAGAACAATCCAAGATTAGGGTTAGGGTTAGGGTTAGGGTTAGGGTTAGGGTTAGGGTTAAGGTTAGGGTTAGGGTTAGGGTTAGGGTTAGGGTTAGGGTTAGGGTTAGGGTTAGGGTTAGGGTTAGGGTGAATGAACACCGCAAGAACAATCCAAGAATAGAGTTAGGGTTAGGGTTAGGGTTAGGGTGAATGAAATCCGCAAGAACAATCCAAGATTAGGGTTAGGGTTAGGGTTAGGGTTAGGGTTAGGGTTAGGGTTAGGGTTAGGGTTAGGGTGAATGAACACCGCAAGAACAATCCAAGATTAGGGTTAGGGTTAGGGTTAGGGTTAGGGTTAGGGTTAGGGTTAGGGTTAGGGTTAGGGTTAGGGTGAGGGTTAGGGTTAGGGTGAATGAACACCGCAAGAACAATCCAAGATTAGGGTTAGGGTTAGGGTTAGGGTTAGGGTTAGGGTTAGGGTTAGGGTTAGGGTAAGGGTTAGGGTTAGGG
>NW_028113105.1:212500-222500 GCF_964234715.1 Podarcis melisellensis | reverse complement strand
GAACACTACAAGAACAATCCAAGATTAGGGTTAGGGTTAGGGTTAGGGTTAGGGTTAGGGTTAGGGTTAGGGTTAGGGTTAGGGTTAGGGTGAATGAACACCGCAAGAACAATCCAAGATTAGGGTTAGGGTTAGGGTTAGGGTTAGGGTTAGGGTTAGGGTTAGGGTTAGGGTTAGGGTTAGGTTTAGGGTGAATGAACACCGCAAGAACAATCCAAGAATAGGGTTAGGGTTAGCGTTAGGGTTAGGGTTAGGGTTAGGGTTAGGGTTAGGGTTAGGATGAATGAACACCGCAAGAACAATCCAAGATGGTTAGGGTTAGGGTTAGGGTTAGGGTTAGGGTTAGGGTTAGGGTTAGGATGAATGAACACTACAAGAACAATCCAAGAATAGGGTTAGGGTTAGGGTTAGGGTTAGGGTTAGGGTTAGGGTTAGGGTTAGGGTTAGGATGAATGAACACCGCAAGAACAATCCAAGATTAGGGTTAGGGTTAGGGTTAGGGTTAGGGTTAGGGTTAGGGTTAGGGTTAGGGTTAGGGTTAGGGTTAGGGTTAGGGTTAGGGTTAGGGTTAGGGTTAGGGTTAGGGTTAGGGTGAGGTTGAATGAACACTGCAAGAACAATCCAAGGTTACGGTTAGGGTTAGGGTTAGGGTTAGGGTGAATGAACACCGCAAGAACAATCCAAGATTAGGGTTAGGGTTAGGGTTAGGGTTAGGGTTAGGGTTAGGGTTAGGGTTAGGGTTAGGGTTAGGGTTAGGATGAATGAACACCACAAGAACAATCCAAGATTAGGGTTAGGGTTAGGGTTAGGGTTAGGGTTAGGGTTAGGGTTAGGGTTAGGGTTAGGGTTATGGTTAAGGTTAGGGTTAGGGTTAGGGTGAATGAACACCGCAAGAACAATCCAAGAATAGGGTTAGGGTTAGGGTTAGGGTTAGGGTTAGCGTTAGGGTTAGGGTTAGGGTTAGGGTTAGGGTTAGGGTGAATGAACACCGCAAGAACAATCCAAGAAAAAGGTAAGGGTTAGGGTTAGGGTTAGGGTTAGGGTTAGGGTTAGGGTTAGGGTTAGGGTTAGGGTTAGGGTTAGGGTTAGGGTTAGGGTTAGGGTTAGGGTTAGGATGAATGAACACCGCAAGAACAATCCAAGATAAGGGTTAGTGTTAGTGTTAGTGTTAGGGTTAGGGTTAGGGTTAGGGTTAGGGTTAGGGTTAGGGTTAGGGTTAGGGTTAGGGTTAGGGTTAGGGTTAGGGTTAGGGTTAGGGTAAGGGTTAGGGTGAATGAACACCGCAAGAACAATCCAAGAATAGGGTTAGGGTTAGGGTTAGGGTTAGGGTTAGGGTTAGGGTTAGGGTTAGGGTTAGGGTTAGGGTTAGGGTTAGGGTTAGGGTTAGGGTTGGTTAGGGTTAGGGTTAGGGTTAGGGTTAGGGTTAGGGTTAGGGTTAGGATGAATGAACACCGCAAGAACAATCCAAGATAAGGGTTAGTGTTAGTGTTAGTGTTAGTGTTAGTGTTAGGGTTAGGGTTAGGGTTAGGGTTAGGGTTAGGATGAATGAACACCGCAAGAACAATCCAAGATTAGGGTTAGGGTTAGGGTTAGGGTTAGGGTTAGGATGAATGAACACTACAAGAACAATCCAAGATAAGGGTTAGGGTTAGGGTTAGGGTTAGGGTTAGGGTTAGAGTTAGGGTTAGGGTTAGGGTTAGGGTTAGGGTTAGAGTTAGGGTTAGGGTTAGGGTTAGGGTTAGGGTTAGGGTTAGGGTTAGGGTTAGGGTTAGGGTTAGGGTTAGGGTTAGGGTAAGGGTTAGGGTGAATGAACACCGCAAGAACAATCCAAGAATAGGGTTAGGGTTAGGGTTAGGGTTAGGGTTAGGGTTAGGGTTAGGGTTAGGGTTAGGGTTAGGGTTAGGGTTAGGGTTAGAGTGAATGAACACCGGAAGAACAATCCAAGAATAGGGTTAGGGTTAGGGTTAGGCTTAGGCTTAGGCTTAGGCTTAGGCTTAGGGTTAGGGTTAGGGTTAGGGTTAGGGTTACGGTTAGAGTTAGGGTTAGGGTTAGGGTTAGGGTTAGGCTTAGGCTTAGGCTTAGGCTTAGGGTTAGGGTTAGGGTTAGGGTTAGGGTTAGGGTTAGGGTTACGGTTAGAGTTAGGGTTAGGGTTAGGGTTAGGGTTAGGTTTAGGATGAATGAACACCGCAAGAACAATCCAAGATTAGGGTTAGGGTTAGGGTTAGGGTTAGGATGAATGAACACTACAAGAACAATCCAAGATTAGGGTTAGGGTTAGGGTTAGGGTTAGGGTTAGGGTTAGGGTTAGGGTTAGGGTTAGGGTTAGGGTGAATGAACACCGCAACAACAATCCAAGATTAGGGTTAGGGTTAGGATTAGGGTTAGGGTTAGGGTTAGGGTTAGGGTTAGGGTTAGGGTTAGGGTTAGGATGAATGAACACCGCAAGAACAATCCAAGATTAGGGTTAGGGTTAGGGTTAGGGTTAGGGTTAGGGTTAGGGTTAGGGTTAGGGTTAGGGTTAGGGTTAGGGTTAGGGTTAGGATGAATGAACACCGCAAGAACAATCCAAGATTAGGGTTAGGGTTAGGGTTAGGGTTAGGGTTAGGGTTAGGGTTAGGGTTAGGATTAGGGTTAGGGTTAGGGTTAGGGTTAGGGTTAGGGTTAGGGTTAGGGTTAGGGTTAGGGTTAGGGTGAATGAACACCGCAAGAACCATCCAAGAATAGGGTTAGGGTTAGGGTTAGGGTTAGGGTTAGGGTTAGGGTTAGGGTTAGGGTTAGGGTTAGGGTTAGGGTTAGGGTGAATGAACACCGCAAGAACAATCCAAGAATAGGGTTAGGGTTAGGGTTAGGGTTAGGGTTAGGGTTAGGGTTAGGGTTAGGGTTAGGATTAGGGTTAGGGTTAGGGTAAGGGTTAGGGTTGGGGTTAGGGTGAATGAACACCGCAAGAACAATCCAAGAATAGGGTTAGGGTTAGGGTTAGGGTTAGGGTTAGGGTTAGGGTTAGGGTTAGGGTTAGGGTTAGGGTTAGGGTTAGGGTTAGGGTTAGGGTTAGGGTTAGGTTTAGGATGAATGAACACCGCAAGAACAATCCAAGATTAGGGTTAGGGTTAGGGTTAGGGTTAGGGTTAGGGTTAGGGTTAGGGTTAGGTTAGGGTTAGGATGAATGAACACTACAAGAACAATCCAAGATTAGGGTTAGGGTTAGGGTTAGGGTTAGGGTTAGGGTTAGGGTTAGGGTTAGGGTTAGGGTTAGGGTTAGGATGAATGAACACCACAAGAACAATCCAAGATTAGGGTTAGGGTTAGGGTTAGGGTTAGGGTTAGGGTTAGGGTTAGGGTTAGGGTTAGGGTTAGGGTTAGGGTTAGGGTGAATGAACACCGCAAGAACAATCCAAGAATAGGGTTAGGGTTAGGGTTAGGGTTAGGGTTAGGGTTAGGGTTAGGGTTAGGGTGAATGAACACCGCAAGAACAATCCAAGAATAGGGTTAGGGTTAGGGTTAGGGTTAGGGTTAGGGTTAGGGTTAGGGTTAGGGTTAGGGTTAGGGTTAGGGTTAGGGTAAGGGTTAGGGTTGGGGTTAGGGTGAATGAACACCGCAAGAACAATCCAAGAATAGGGTTAGGGTTAGGGTTAGGGTTAGGGTTAGGGTTAGGGTTAGGGTTAGGGTTAGGGTTAGGGTTAGGGTTAGGATGAATGAACACCGCAAGAACAATCCAAGATTAGGGTTAGGGTTAGGGTTAGGGTTAGGGTTAGGGTTAGGGTTAGGGTTAGGGTTAGGGTTAGGGTTAGGGTTAGGGTTAGGGTTAGGATGAATGAACACTACAAGAACAATCCAAGATTAGGGTTAGGGTTAGGGTTAGGGTTAGGGTTAGGGTTAGGGTTAGGGTTAGGGTTAGGGTTAGGATGAATGAACACCACAAGAACAATCCAAGATTAGGGTTAGGGTTAGGGTTAGGGTTAGGGTTAGGGTTAGGGTGAATGAACACCGCAAGAACAATCCAAGAATAGGGTTAGGGTTAGGGTTAGGGTTAGGGTTAGGGTTAGGGTTAGGGTTAGGGTTAGGGTTAGGGTTAGGGTTAGGGTTAGGGTTAGGGTTAGGGTTAGGGTGAATGAACACCGCAAGAACAATCCAAGAATAGGGTTAGGGTTAGGGTTAGGGTTAGGGTTAGGGTTAGGGTTAGGGTTAGGGTTAGGGTTAGAGTTAGGGTTAGGGTTAGGGTTAGGTTTAGGATGAATGAACACCGCAAGAACAATCCAAGATTAGGGTTAGGGTTAGGGTTAGGGTTAGGATGAATGAACACTACAAGAACAATCCAAGATTAGGGTTAGGGTTAGGGTTAGAGTTAGGGTTAGGGTTAGGGTTAGGGTTAGGGTTAGGGTTAGGGTTAGGGTTAGGGTGAATGAACACCGCAAGAACAATCCAAGATTTGGGTTAGGGTTAGGATTAGGGTTAGGGTTAGGGTTAGGGTTAGGGTTAGGGTTAGGATGAATGAACACCGCAAGAACAATCCAAGATTAGGGTTAGGGTTAGGGTTAGGGTTAGGGTAAGGGTTAGGGTTAGGGTTAGGGTTAGGGTTAGGGTTAGGGTGAATGAACACCGCAAGAACAATCCAAGAATAGGGTTAGGGTTAGGGTTAGGGTTAGGGTTAGGGTTAGGATTAGGGTTAGGGTTAGGGTTAGGGTTAGGGTTAGGGTTAGGGTTAGGGTTAGGGTTAGGGTAAGGGTTAGGGTTAGGGTTTGGGTTAGGGTGAATGAACACCGCAAGAACAATCCAAGAATAGGGTTAGGGTTAGGGTTAGGGTTAGGGTTAGGATGAATGAACACCACAAGAACAATCCAAGAATAGGGTTAGGGTTAGGGTTAGGGTTAGGGTTAGGGTTAGGGTTAGGGTTAGGGTTAGGGTTAGGGTTAGGATGAATGAACACCGCAAGAACAATCCAAGATTATGGTTAGGGTTAGGGTTAGGGTTAGGGTTAGGGTTAGGGTTAGGATGAATGAACACTACAAGAACAATCCAAGGTTAGGGTTAGGGTTAGGGTTAGGGTTAGGGTTAGGGTTAGGGTTAGGGTTAGGGTTAGGGTTAGGGTTAGGATGAATGAACACCGCAAGAACAATCCAAGATTAGGGTTAGGGTTAGGGTTAGGGTTAGGGTTAGGGTTAGGGTTAGGGTTAGGGTTAGGGTTAGGGTTAGGGTTAGGGTTAGGATGAATGAACACTACAAGAACAATCCAAGATTAGGGTTAGGGTTAGGGTTAGGGTTAGGGTTAGGGTTAGGGTTAGGGTTAGGGTTAGGGTTAGGGTTAGGGTTAGGGTTAGGATGAATGAACACCACAAGAACAATCCAAGATTAGGGTTAGGGTAAGGGTTAGGGTTAGGGTGAATGAACACCGCAAGAACAATCCAAGAATAGGGTTAGGGTTAGGGTTAGGGTTAGGGTTAGGGTTAGGGTTAGGGTTAGGGTGAATGAACACCGCAAGAACAATCCAAGAATAGGGTTAGGGTTAGGGTTAGGGTTAGGGTTAGGGTTAGGGTTAGGGTTAGGGTTAGGATGAATGAACACCGCAAGAACAATCCAAGATAAGGGTTAGTGTTAGTGTTAGTGTTAGTGTTAGTGTTAGTGTTAGTGTTAGGGTTAGGGTTAGGGTTAGGGTTAGGGTTAGGGTTAGGGTTAGGGTTAGAGTGAATGAACACCGGAAGAACAATCCAAGAATAGGGTTAGGCTTAGGGTTAGGCTTAGGCTTAGGCTTAGGCTTAGGGTTAGGGTTAGGGTTAGGGTTAGGGTTAGGGTTACGGTTAGAGTTAGGGTTAGGGTTAGGGTTAGGGTTAGGGTTAGGGTTAGGTTTAGGATGAATGAACACCGCAAGAACAATCCAAGATTAGGGTTAGGGTTAGGGTTAGGGTTAGGATGAATGAACACTACAAGAACAATCCAAGATTAGGGTTAGGGTTAGGGTTAGGGTTAGGGTTAGGGTTAGGGTTAGGGTTAGGGTTAGGGTGAATGAACACCGCAACAACAATCCAAGATTAGGGTTAGGGTTAGGATTAGGGTTAGGGTTAGGGTTAGGGTTAGGGTTAGGGTTAGGATGAATGAACACCGCAAGAACAATCCAAGATTAGGGTTAGGGTTAGGGTTAGGGTTAGGGTTAGGGTTAGGGTTAGGGTTAGGGTTAGGATGAATGAACACCGCAAGAACAATCCAAGATTAGGGTTAGGGTTAGGGTTAGGGTTAGGGTTAGGGTTAGGGTTAGGGTTAGGGTTAGGGTTAGGGTTAGGGTTAGGGTGAATGAACACCGCAAGAACAATCCAAGAATAGGGTTAGGGTTAGGGTTAGGGTTAGGGTTAGGGTTAGGGTTAGGGTTAGGGTTAGGGTGAATGAACACCGCAAGAACAATCCAAGAATAGGGTTAGGGTTAGGGTTAGGGTTAGGGTTAGGGTTAGGGTTAGGGTTAGGGTTAGGGTTAGGGTTAGGATTAGGGTTAGGGTTAGGGTAAGGGTTAGGGTTGGGGTTAGGGTGAATGAACACCGCAAGAACAATCCAAGAATAGGGTTAGGGTTAGGGTTAGGGTTAGGGTTAGGGTTAGGGTTAGGGTTAGGGTTAGGGTTAGGGTTAGGGTTAGGTTTAGGATGAATGAACACCGCAAGAACAATCCAAGATTAGGGTTAGGGTTAGGGTTAGGGTTAGGGTTAGGGTTAGGGTTAGGGTTAGGGTTAGGATGAATGAACACTACAAGAACAATCCAAGATTAGGGTTAGGGTTAGGGTTAGGGTTAGGGTTAGGGTTAGGGTTAGGGTTAGGGTTAGGGTTAGGATGAATGAACACCACAAGAACAATCCAAGATTAGGGTTAGGGTTAGGGTTAGGGTTAGGGTTAGGGTTAGGGTTAGGGTTAGAGTGAATGAACACCGGAAGAACAATCCAAGAATAGGGTTAGGGTTAGGGTTAGGCTTAGGCTTAGGCTTAGGGTTAGGGTTAGGGTTAGGGTTAGGGTTAGGGTTAGGGTTAGGGTTAGGGTTAGGGTTAGGGTTACGGTTAGAGTTAGGGTTAGGGTTAGGGTTAGGGTTAGGTTTAGGATGAATGAACACCGCAAGAACAATCCAAGATTAGGGTTAGGGTTAGGGTTAGGGTTAGGATGAATGAACACTACAAGAACAATCCAAGATTAGGGTTAGGGTTAGGGTTAGGGTTAGGGTTAGGGTTAGGGTTAGGGTTAGGGTTAGGGTGAATGAACACCGCAACAACAATCCAAGATTAGGGTTAGGGTTAGGATTAGGATTAGGGTTAGGGTTAGGGTTAGGGTTAGGGTTAGGGTTAGGGTTAGGATGAATGAACACCGCAAGAACAATCCAAGATTAGGGTTAGGGTTAGGGTTAGGGTTAGGGTTAGGGTTAGGGTTAGGGTTAGGATGAATGAACACCGCAAGAACAATCCAAGATTAGGGTTAGGGTTAGGGTTAGGGTTAGGGTTAGGGTTAGGGTTAGGGTTAGGGTTAGGGTTAGGGTGAATGAACACTGCAAGAACAATCCAAGAATAGGGTTAGGGTTAGGGTTAGGGTTAGGGTTAGGGTTAGGGTTAGGGTGAATGAACACCGCAAGAACAATCCAAGAATAGGGTTAGGGTTAGGGTTAGGGTTAGGGTTAGGGTTAGGGTTAGGGTTAGGGTTAGGGTTAGGGTTAGGATTAGGGTTAGGGTTAGGGTTAGGGTTAGGGTTAGGTTTAGGATGAATGAACACCGCAAGAACAATCCAAGATTAGGGTTAGGGTTAGGGTTAGGGTTAGGGTTAGGGTTAGGGTTAGGGTTAGGGTTAGGGTTAGGGTTAGGATGAATGAACACCACAAGAACAATCCAAGATTAGGGTTAGGGTTAGGGTTAGGGTTAGGGTTAGGGTTAGGGTTAGGGTTAGGGTTAGGGTTAGGGTTAGGATGAATGAACACCACAAGAACAATCCAAGATTAGGGTTAGGGTTAGGGTTAGGGTTAGGGTTAGGGTTAGGGTTAGGGTTAGGGTGAATGAACACCGCAAGAACAATCCAAGAATAGGGTTAGGGTTAGGGTTAGGGTTAGGGTTAGGGTTAGGGTTAGGGTTAGGGTTAGGGTGAATGAACACCGCAAGAACAATCCAAGAATAGGGTTAGGGTTAGGGTTAGGGTTAGGGTTAGGGTTAGGGTTAGGGTTAGGGTTAGGGTTAGGGTTAGGGTTAGAGTTAGGGTTAGGGTTAGGGTTAGGGTTAGGTTTAGGATGAATGAACACCGCAAGAACAATCCAAGATTAGGGTTAGGGTTAGGGTTAGGGTTAGGATGAATGAACACTACAAGAACAATCCAAGATTAGGGTTAGGGTTAGGGTTAGAGTTAGGGTTAGGGTTAGGGTTAGGGTTAGGGTTAGGGTTAGGGTTAGGGTTAGGGTTAGGGTTAGGGTTAGGGTTAGGGTGAATGAACACCGCAAGAACAATCCAAGATTTGGGTTAGGGTTAGGATTAGGGTTAGGGTTAGGGTTAGGGTTAGGGTTAGGATGAATGAACACCGCAAGAACAATCCAAGATTAGGGTTAGGGTTAGGGTTAGGGTTAGGGTAAGGGTTAGGGTTAGGGTTAGGGTTAGGGTTAGGGTTAGGGTGAATGAACACCGCAAGAACAATCCAAGAATAGGGTTAGGGTTAGGGTTAGGGTTAGGGTTAGGGTTAGGGTTAGGGTTAGGGTTAGGGTTAGGGTAAGGGTTAGGGTTAGGGTTAGGGTTTGGGTTAGGGTGAATGAACACCGCAAGAACAATCCAAGAATAGGGTTAGGGTTAGGGTTAGGGTTAGGATGAATGAACACCACAAGAACAATCCAAGAATAGGGTTAGGGTTAGGGTTAGGGTTAGGGTTAGGGTTAGGGTTAGGGTTAGGGTTAGGGTTAGGGTTAGGGTTAGGGTTAGGGTTAGGGTTAGGATGAATGAACACCGCAAGAACAATCCAAGATTAGGGTTAGGGTTAGGGTTAGGGTTAGGGTTAGGGTTAGGGTTAGGATGAATGAACACTACAAGAACAATCCAAGGTTAGGGTTAGGGTTAGGGTTAGGGTTAGGGTTAGGGTTAGGGTTAGGGTTAGGGTTAGGGTTAGGGTTAGGGTTAGGGTTAGGGTTAGGATGAATGAACACCGCAAGAACAATCCAAGATTAGGGTTAGGGTTAGGGTTAGGGTTAGGGTTAGGGTTAGGGTTAGGGTTAGGGTTAGGGTTAGGGTTAGGGTTAGGGTTAGGATGAATGAACACTACAAGAACAATCCAAGATTAGGGTTAGGGTTAGGGTTAGGGTTAGGGTTAGGGTTAGGGTTAGGGTTAGGGTTAGGGTTAGGATGAATGAACACCACAAGAACAATCCAAGATTAGGGTTAGGGTAAGGGTTAGGGTTAGGGTGAATGAACACCGCAAGAACAATCCAAGAATAGGGTTAGGGTTAGGGTTAGGGTTAGGGTTAGGGTTAGGATTAGGGTTAGGGTTAGGGTGAATGAACACCGCAAGAACAATCCAAGAATAGGGTTAGGGTTAGGGTTAGGGTTAGGGTTAGGGTTAGGGTTAGGGTTAGGGTTAGGGTTAGGGTTAGGATGAATGAACACCGCAAGAACAATCCAAGATAAGGGTTAGTGTTAGTGTTAGTGTTAGTGTTAGGGTTAGGGTTAGGGTTAGGGTTAGGGTTAGGGTTAGGGTTAGGGTTAGGGTTAGGGTTAGGGTTAGGATGAATGAACACCGCAAGAACAATCCAAGATTAGGGTTAGGGTTAGGGTTAGGGTTAGGGTTAGGGTTAGGATTAGGGTTAGGGTTAGGGTTAGGGTTAGGATGAATGAACACTACAAGAACAATCCAAGATAAGGGTTAGGGTTAGGGTTAGGGTTAGGGTTAGGGTTAGGGTTAGGGTTAGGGTTAGGGTTAGGGTTAGGGTTAGAGTGAATGAACACCGGAAGAAACAATCCAAGAATAGTGTTAGGGTTAGGCTTAGGGTAAGGGTTAGGGTTAGGGTTAGTGTTAGGGT
>NW_028113105.1:195000-200000 GCF_964234715.1 Podarcis melisellensis | reverse complement strand
GGGTTAGGGTTAGGGTTAGGGTTAGGGTTAGGGTTAGGGTTAGGGTTAGGGTTAGGGTTAGGGTTAGGGTTAGGGTTAGGGTTAGGGTTAGGGTTAGGATGAATGAACACTACAAGAACAATCCAAGATTAGGGTTAGGGTTAGGGTTAGGGTTAGGGTTAGGGTTAGGGTTAGGGTTAGGGTTAGGATTAGGGTTAGGGTTAGGGTTAGGGTTAGGGTTAGGATGAATGAACACCACAAGAACAATCCAAGATTAGGGTTAGGGTTAGGGTAAGGGTTAAGGTTAGGGTTAGGGTTAGGGTTAGGGTTAGGGTTAGGGTTAGGGTGAATGAACACCGCAAGAACAATCCAAGAATAGGGTTAGGGTTAGGGTTAGGGTTAGGGTTAGGGTTAGGGTTAGGGTTAGGGTTAGGGTTAGGGTTAGGGTTAGGGTTAGAGTGAATGAACACCGGAAGAACAATCCAAGAATAGGGTTAGGGTTAGGGTTAGGGTTAGGGTTAGGGTTAGGGTTAGGGTTAGGGTTAGGGTTAGGGTTAGGGTGAATGAACACTACAAGAACAATCCTAGATTAGGGTTAGGGTTAGGGTTAGGGTTAGGGTTAGGGTTAGGGTTAGGGTTAGGGTTAGGATGAATGAACACCACAAGAACAATCCAAGATTAGGGTTAGGGTTAGGGTTAGGGTTAGGGTGAATGAACACCGCAAGAACAATCCAAGAATAGGGTTAGGGTTAGGGTTAGGGTTAGGGTTAGGGTTAGGGTTAGGGTTAGGCTTAGGGTTAGGGTTAGTATTAGGGTTAGGGTTAGGGTTAGGGTTAGTGTTAGGGTTAGGATGAATGAACACCACAAGAACAATCCAAGATTAGGGTTAGGGTTAGGGTTAGGGTTAGGGTTAGGGTTAGGGTTAGGGTTAGGGTTAGGGTTAGGGTTGGGGTAAGGGTTAGGGTTAGGGTTAGGGTTAGGGTTAGGGTTAGGGTTAGGATGAATGAACACTACAAGAACAATCCAAGATTAGGGTTAGGGTTAGGGTTAGGGTTAGGGTTAGGGTTAGGGTTAGGGTTAGGGTTAGGGTTAGGGTTAGGATGAATGAACACAACAAGAACAATCCAAGATTAGGGTTAGGGTTAGGGTTAGGGTTAGGGTTAGGGTTAGGGTTAGGGTTAGGGTTAGGGTTAGGGTTAGGATTAGGATGAATGAACACCACAAGAACAATCCAAGATTAGGGTTAGGGTTAGGGTTAGGGTTAGGGTTAGGGTGAATGAACACCGCAAGAACAATCCAAGAATAGGGTTAGGGTTAGGGTTAGGGTTAGGGTTAGGGTTAGGCTTAGGGTTAGGCTTAGGGTTAGGGTTAGGGTTAGGGTTAGGGTTAGGGTTAGGGTTAGGGTTAGGATGAATGAACACCACAAGAACAATCCAAGATTAGGGTTAGGGTTAGGGTTAGGGTTAGGGTTAGGGTTGGGGTTAGGGTTAGGGTTAGGGTTAGGGTTAGGGTTAGGGTTAGGGTTAGGATGAATGAACACTACAAGAACAATCCAAGATTAGGGTTAGGGTTAGGGTTAGGGTTAGGGTTAGGGTTAGGGTTAGGGTTAGGGTTAGGGTTAGGACGAATGAACACAACAAGAACAATCCAAGATTAGGGTTAGGGTTAGGGTTAGGGTTAGGGATAGTGTGAATGAACAACGCAGGAACATACCAAGATTAGGGTTAGGGTTAGGGTTAGGGTTAGGGTTAGGGTTAGGGTTAGGGTTAGGGTTAGGGTTAGGGTTAGGGTTAGGGTGAATGAACACCGCAAGAACAATCCAAGATTAGGGTTAGGGTTAGGGTTAGGGTTAGGGTTAGGGTTAGGGTTAGGGTTAGGGTTAGGGTTAGGGTTAGGGTTAGGGTGAATGAACACCGCAAGAGCAATCCAAGATTAGGGTTAGGGTAAGGGTTAGGGTTAGGGTTAGGGTTAGTTTTAGGGTTAGGGTTAGTGTTAGGGTTAGGGTTAGGGTGAATGAACACCGCAAGAACAATCCAAGATAAGGGTTAGTGTTAGGTTTAGGGTTAGGGTTAGGGTTAGGGTTAGGGTTAGCGTTAGGGTTAGGGTTAGGGTTAGGGTTAGGGTTAGGGTTAGGGTTAGGGTTAGGATGAATGAACACCGCAAGAACAATCCAAGATAAGGGTTAGTGTTAGGGTTAGGGTTAGGGTTAGGGTTAGGGTTAGGGTTAGGGTTAGGGTTGGGGTTAGGGTTAGGGTTAGGGTTAGGGTTAGGGTTAGGGTTAGGGTTAGGGTTAGGGTTAGGGTTAGGATGAATGAACACTACAAGAACAATCCAAGATTAGGGTTAGGGTTAGGGTTAGGGTTAGGGTTAGGGTTAGGGTTAGGGTTAGGGTTAGGGTTAGGGTTAGGGTTAGGGTTAGGATTAGGGTTAGGGTTAGGGTTAGGGTTAGGGTTAGGGTTAGGGTTAGGATGAATGAACACCACAAGAACAATCCAAGATTAGGGTTAGGGTTAGGGTAAGGGTTAAGGTTAGGGTTAGGGTTAGGGTTAGGGTTAGGGTTAGGGTTAAGGTTAGGGTTAGGGTTAGGGTTAGGGTTAGGGTTAGGGTTAGGGTTAGGGTGAATAAACACCGCAAGAACAATCCAAGAATAGGGTTAGGGTTAGGGTTAGGGTTAGGGTTAGGGTTAGGGTTAGGGTTAGGGTTAGGGTTAGGGTTAGGGTTAGGGTTAGGGTAAGGGTAAGGGTTAGGGTTAGGGTTAGGGTGAATGAACACCGCAAGAACAATCCAAGATAAGGGTTAGTGTTAGGTTTAGGGTTAGGGTTAGGGTTAGCGTTAGGGTTAGGGTGAATGAACACCGCAAGAACAATCCAAGAATAGGGTTAGGGTTAGGGTTAGGGTTAGGGTTAGGGTTAGGGTTAGGGTTAGGGTTAGGGTTAGGGTTAGGGTTAGGGTTAGGGTTAGAGTGAATGAACACCGGAAGAACAATCCAAGAATAGGGTTAGGGTTAGGGTTAGGGTTAGGGTTAGGGTTAGGGTTAGGGTTAGGGTGAATGAACACTACAAGAACAATCCAAGATTAGGGTTAGGGTTAGGGTTAGGGTTAGGGTTAGGGTTAGGGTTAGGGTTAGGGTTAGGGTTAGGGTTAGGGTTAGGGTTAGGGTGAATGAACACCGCAAGAACAATCCAAGATTAGGGTTAGGGTTAGGGTTAGGGTTAGGGTTAGGGTTAGGGTTAGGGTTAGGATGAATGAACACCACAAGAACAATCCAAGATTAGGGTTAGGGTTAGGGTTAGGGTTAGGGTTAGGGTGAATGAACACCGCAAGAACAATCCAAGAATAGGGTTAGGGTTAGGGTTAGGGTTAGGGTTAGGGTTAGGGTTAGGGTTAGGGTTAGGGTTAGGGTTAGGGTTAGGGTGAATGAACACCGCAAGAACAATCCAAGAATAGGGTTAGGGTTAGGGTTAGGGTTAGGGTTAGGGTTAGGGTTAGGGTTAGGGTTAGGGTTAGGGTTAGGGTTAGGGTTAGGGCTAGGGTTAGGGTTAGGGTTAGGGTGAATGAACACCGCAAGAACAATCCAAGAATAGGGTTAGGGTTAGGGTTAGGGTTAGGGTTAGGGTTAGGGTTAGGGTTAGGGTTAGGATGAATGAACACCGCAAGAACAATCCAAGATTAGGGTTAGGGTTAGGGTTAGGGTTAGGATGAATGAACACTACAAGAACAATCCAAGATAAGGGTTAGGGTTAGGGTTAGGGTTAGGGTTAGGGTTAGGGTTAGGGTTAGGGTTAAGGTTAGGGTTAGGGTTAGGGTTAGGGTTAGGGTTAGGGTTAGGGTAAGGGTTAGGGTGAATGAACACCGCAAGAACAATCCAAGAATAGGGTTAGGGTTAGGGTTAGGGTTAGGGTTAGGGTTAGGGTTAGGGTTAGGGTTAGGATGAATGAACACTACAAGAACAATCCAAGATTAGGGTTAGGGTTAGGGTTAGGGTTAGGGTTAGGGTTAGGGTTAGGGTTAGGGTTAGGGTTAGGGTGAATGAACACCGCAAGAACAATCCAAGATTAGGGTTAGGGTTAGGGTTAGGGTTAGGGTTAGGGTTAGGGTTAGGGTTAGGGTTAGGGTTAGGGTTAGGATGAATGAACACCACAAGAACAATCCAAGATTAGGGTTAGGGTGAGGGTTAGGGCTAGGGTTAGGGTTAGGGTGAATGAACACCGCAAGAACAATCCAAGAATAGGGTTAGGGTTAGGGTTAGGGTTAGGGTTAGGGTTAGGGTTAGGGTTAGGGTTAGGGTTAGGGTTAGGGTTAGGGTTAGGGTTAGGATTAGGGTTAGGGTTAGGGTTAGGGTGAATGAACACCGCAAGAACAATCCAAGAATAGGGTTAGGGTTAGGGTTAGGGTTAAGGTTAGGGTTAGGGTTTGGGTTAGGGTTAGGGTTAGGATGAATGAACACCACAAGAACAATCCAAGATTAGGGTTAGGGTTAGGGTTAGGGTTAGGGTTAGGGTTAGGGTTAGGGTTAGGGTTGGGGTTAGGGTTAGGGTTAGGGTTAATTTTAGGGTTAGGGTTAGGGTTAGGGTTAGGGTTAGGGTTAGGGTTAGGGTTAGGGTTAGGGTTAGGGTTAGGATGAATGAACACCGCAAGAACAATCCAAGATAAGGGTTAGTGTTCGTGTTAGTGTTAGTGTTAGTGTTAGTGTTAGTGTTAGGGTTAGGGTTAGGGTTAGGGTTAGGGTTAGGGTTAGGATGAATGAACACCGCAAGAACAATCCAAGATTAGGGTTAGGGTTAGGGTTAGGGTTAGGGTTAGGGTTAGGATGAATGAACACTACAAGAACAATCCAAGATTAGGGTTAGGGTTAGGGTTAGGGTTAGGGTTAGGGTTAGGGTTAGGGTTAGGGTTAGGGTTAGGGTTAGGGTTAGGGTGAATGAACACCGCAAGAACAATCCAAGAATAGGGTTAGGGTTAGGGTTAGGGTTAGGGTTAGGGTTAGGGTTAGGGTTAGAGTTAGGGTTAGGGTTAGGTTT
>NW_028113105.1:175000-185000 GCF_964234715.1 Podarcis melisellensis | reverse complement strand
TAGGGTTAGTGTTAGGGTTAGGGTTAGGGTGAATGAACACCGCAAGAATAATCCAAGATAAGGGTTAGTGTTAGGTTTAGGGTTAGGGTTAGGGTTAGGGTTAGGGTTAGGGTTAGGGTTAGCGTTAGGGTTAGGGTTAGGGTTAGGGTTAGGGTTAGGGTTAGGATGAATGAACACCGCAAGAACAATCCAAGATAAGGGTTAGTGTTAGTGTTAGGGTTAGGGTTAGGGTTAGGGTTAGGGTTAGGGTTAGGGTTGGGGTTAGGGTTAGGGTTAGGGTTAGGGTTAGGGTTAGGGTTAGGGTTAGGGTTAGGGTTAGGGTTAGGGTTAGGATGAATGAACACTACAAGAACAATCCAAGATTAGGGTTAGGGTTAGGGTTAGGGTTAGGGTTAGGGTTAGGGTTAGGGTTAGGATTAGGGTTAGGGTTAGGGTTAGGGTTAGGGTTAGGGTTAGGGTTAGGATGAATGAACACCACAAGAACAATCCAAGATTAGGGTTAGGGTTAGGGTAAGGGTTAAGGTTAGGGTTAGGGTTAGGGTTAGGGTTAGGGTTAGGGTTAAGGTTAGGGTTAGGGTTAGGGTTAGGGTTAGGGTTAGGGTTAGGGTTAGGGTTAGGGTTAGGGTGAATAAACACCGCAAGAACAATCCAAGAATAGGGTTAGGGTTAGGGTTAGGGTTAGGGTTAGGGTTAGGGTTAGGGTTAGGGTTAGGGTAAGGGTAAGGGTTAGGGTTAGGGTTAGGGTGAATGAACACCGCAAGAACAATCCAAGATAAGGGTTAGTGTTAGGTTTAGGGTTAGGGTTAGGGTTAGCGTTAGGGTTAGGGTGAATGAACACCGCAAGAACAATCCAAGAATAGGGTTAGGGTTAGGGTTAGGGTTAGGGTTAGGGTTAGGGTTAGGGTTAGGGTTAGGGTTAGGGTTAGGGTTAGAGTGAATGAACACCGGAAGAACAATCCAAGAATAGGGTTAGGGTTAGGGTTAGGGTTAGGGTTAGGGTTAGGGTTAGGGTGAATGAACACTACAAGAACAATCCAAGATTAGGGTTAGGGTTAGGGTTAGGGTTAGGGTTAGGGTTAGGGTTAGGGTTAGGGTTAGGGTTAGGGTTAGGGTTAGGGTTAGGGTGAATGAACACCGCAAGAACAATCCAAGATTAGGGTTAGGGTTAGGGTTAGGGTTAGGGTTAGGGTTAGGGTTAGGGTTAGGGTTAGGGTTAGGGTTAGGGTTAGGATGAATGAACACCACAAGAACAATCCAAGATTAGGGTTAGGGTTAGGGTTAGGGTTAGGGTTAGGGTTAGGGTGAATGAACACCGCAAGAACAATCCAAGAATAGGGTTAGGGTTAGGGTTAGGGTTAGGGTTAGGGTTAGGGTTAGGGTTAGGGTTAGGGTTAGGCTTAGGGTTAGGGTTAGGGTTAGGGTTAGGGTTAGGGTTAGGATGAATGAACACCACAAGAACAATCCAAGATTAGGGTTAGGGTTAGGGTTAGGGTTAGGGTTAGGGTTAGGGTTAGGGTTAGGGTTGGGGTTAGGGTTAGGGTTAGGGTTAGGGTTAGGGTTAGGGTTAGGGTTAGGGTTAGGATGAATGAACACTACAAGAACAATCCAAGATTAGGGTTAGGGTTAGGGTTAGGGTTAGAGTTAGGGTTAGGGTTAGGGTTAGGGTTAGGGTTAGGGTTAGGGTTAGGATGAATGAACACAACAAGAACAATCCAAGATTAGGGTTAGGGTTAGGGTTAGGGTTAGGGTTAGGGATAGTGTGAATGAACAACGCAAGAACATACCAAGATTAGGGTTAGGGTTAGGGTTAGGGTTAGGGTTAGGGTTAGGGTTAGGGTTAGGGTTAGGGTTAGGGTTAGGGTTAGGGTTAGGGTTAGGGTTAGGGTGAATGAACACCGCAAGAACAATCCAAGATTAGGGTTAGGGTTAGGGTTAGGGTTAGGGTTAGGGTTAGGGTTAGGGTTAGGGTTAGGGTTAGGGTTAGGGTTAGGGTTGTTATTCTAAAGCACCAAAGCTGCAGCAAGCAAAGGCAGCACAGTCTGCTGCTTGTGGCTGGAAAGCCAAACAGGATGTTTGTGACTGTTGCCATGGGAACAAAGGGGCAGTCCATTCTGTACTGAGCACCGGATGTTAGCTCAGTGGGTTTGTCATATGACCTGTACAGGATGTACATGGGTGGAGTTGGAGTTTCTCTCTGTATGTTGAAGAGAGCAGACATGTTTACTGGATGACTGCTAAAAGACACAAATAAAGACATGTAGATACGTTTACTGTCTGTGTCTGATTCCCCTCCCTGGGGATATGCAGGGAGGAGGAGAGAAGGAGAAGCAGTTGGTGTGTTTTCCTCACAGCCTGAGGAAGATCGCCGGAACGGACCTCGTGTTGTTTATCCTGCCGGGAGACGCCGGAGGGAGGTCTAAGGAATTCAGCCGGTGCCTGATCAGATAGGCACATACCGATGACCGGGTAGCAGAATTCCAACATTGGTAGCAGAGCTGATGGTTCCTGTTTTCATCGCCCTCTGCATCAAGAAGTGGCTTCCATGGATGCCTGACCTGAGGTGAGAAGGCTGATTCTCTGCAGCCAGAAGCTGACCAGAGCAAGCTGAAGCAAAAGCCACGGAGCCCAGGTATGTGATTTTCGGGCTTAGAAGAGTGAAAGCAGATTGAGTTATTTCTCTGCTTCGAGGGAGCAGCGTATGGGAAACAGCTCCAGTTAAAAGTGAAACCGCATACCAAACATTCCTGTGGTTTCTTCTCCAAGGGATTGGAATGTACTGTTGCTAAGCGACGCCTTTCAGTGAAGGCTAATCCTCAGAGAGGAGAAGTGAAAGCAACAATAGAATGTTATGACTACAAAGGCTGAGGAGCTCTTGGAAATTTCCAACGCAGCCAGCGTTGAGAGCTGCCAGGTGCACAGAGTGTAAACAAGCCAGCTTTGGATTTTAGAGGCTTGTGTTTTGAGAGTCAATGCAAGGACTCAAAATGGATGCCAAGAAGGGGGGAGCCCTGCCTTCTCCGCCCCTTTTGACCAGTGACAATTATGCATCTTGGTCTATTAAGATGAAGGCTCTGCTGCAGAATCAGAAACTGTTTGACGTGATTGAGAACCCCATTCCTGCAGCGCCAACGCGTGCTTGGGAGTCACAGGATGTGAAGGCCAGAACTGCTATAATCCTGTGTGTGTCAGATTCGCAATTGATCCACATACAAGGCTTAGAGCACGCGAGAGATGTTTGGAACACGCTAAGAAGGACACATCAGAGAGATGCAGGTTCTTCAGCGTTGCTGTATTTTGAGAAGCTGACCAACCTGAGGCTAGCGCCTGATGGAGATGTTCAAGCGCACCTGACGGAAATGAAATTTCTGCGTCAACAGATGGTCGAACGCAATTTCCGTTTGCAGGAGGAAGTGTTTTGCTTCATGGTGATCAACAGCCTGAATCGGACTTACAAAACAGTTGCCAGTCAGCTGGGGTCTCTCCCAGCGAATGAACTCACGTCGGAGAGGGTCTTTGCCGTCGTGTTGAATGAACATGACAGGCTTGCAGCCCTGGACGTGAAGGACAGGGGGAGGGAAGAACGGAGTTCTAACGCCCCCACTGCTCAAGCTACTGGAGGAGATGCTGTAGCTATGAACGTTGTCCGATGCTACAATTGTGACCAGACTGGGCATCTACAGCGGAACTGTACGAAGCCACGTCGGAAGAAAGGAGCTAAGGCAAGCTCCACAAAGTCTGACACGTCAGACAAAGGTCACACCAAGCCAAAGGCAAAGACTGCAAAGGCTTTGATGTCGCTAAAAGCCACACCAGAAGCGGGGAATTTCTTTGTTTTGGATACTGGAGCCACAGTTCATATGTGTCGACACAGAGGACTATTTTCTACGTTTAAGAAGCAAAGCTTCGCTGTACAACAAGCCAACGGTCAAGAGCTGGAAGCGACCGGAATTGGGACTGTGTATCTTAAAAGTCTGAACTTGACTATAAACAATATTTATTTGGTTCCAGAATTGAAGTACAATCTGCTCAGCGCTTCGCAGATTGCCAAGAAGGGACTAAAACTGTCCTATGATGATCAACACTGCGAGATCTACAAAGATGGAGAGTTGTATCTTTCTGCCAAAGAGAAAGATGGACTGTATTTGTTGACTTTTGATCAAAGTGATTACATGAAATGTAATTCTTGTGATTCTAAAATGATCTCTTTTGCAGGTGTAGCTGAGAAAGACGCCAAGCAGGTGACCTCGAGGGGCAAAAGAGCATTTCAGCGGGTGTATGCTGATGTGATTGGTCCTTTAGAACCATCTAGAGGCAATGCAAAGTATTACCTAATATGTGTTGATTCTTTTACAGGTTTTGTCTGGATTTATCTTTTGGAGAGACCGAAAGAAGCCTTAGAAAGGTTTAAAGAGTTTTGTGACAAGGTTAAAAATATGCATGATGCTGACATAGATTGTCTTTGCACAGATGAGAAGCCAATTTTTCTTTTACAGGAGTTCCAGAGGTTCCTGAAGAAGAAAGGGATAAGACACAAACTTGCAGCTTCCGAAGAAGCTTGGAATAAATGTGTTTGTAGTAGAGTGAACAAAGAATTGCAAAAGGGAATGCATGCGCAATTGCTTAGTTCACATCTGCCACATGAGTACTGGGCTGAATCGCTGATGTCATATTGTTACACATGGTTGAGAAAGTTTTCAAAAGAGTTGGGAAGTTCTCCTTTTGAGAAACTGTTCCACAGAAAACCTTCTGTTGCCCATTTCAAGGTTTTTGGGTCTCATGTGAGAACAGAAGCTCCAGGTGGAGTAAAGAATGCCAGAGGCATTTTTGTGGGTTATGAAAAGGGTCTCTACAGAGTAATTTTGTCTGAATCTGGTCAGGTGATTCTCACAAAATTTCCAGAGAGTGCTCCTGAAGAGGAGAGAGTGATTGTTCAAACATTTCCCACAGGTGATGATGATTCTGATGATGATGATGATGTTGATTTTATTGAGTTCAGTAGTACTGATGATGACAGCGATAGCTCAGACAGCTCAGTTGTCACAGTCATTGAGAGGAAATCTCACATAATGACCAGACCCTCAGAAGAGGAGGACGAACCACTGATTAAGCTTAGTACTGGTTCTCCAGAGAGTTCAGAGGCTGAACCAGAAAGCAGAGAAGAGCAGCACCTCTTACGTAGGTCTGAGAGAGCAACGAAGGGTGTACCACCCAAGAGGTATTCACAAGAGTTTGCTTACTTAGCTGTTGCTGTTGTAAACGACCAAGGTCAGATTGAAGCTGTGTCTGAGTCAGAGACAAAGGCACAACAGAGAGTTGTTAACCAAGGTAATGCAGAAGCACTCATTCCTTGGAAGTCACACAACCAGAGAGGTACATTGGTAAAACCAGTGGCGGGTAGTTCCAAGGGTGGAACTGAAACAACAGGTGAATGTTATAAGTATAACAACTGTTTGTTTTCTTCTCTGGATGACGCTTTGCTTGCAGCACGCATTGATACTTTAGGGGGAGGATGTTATTCTAAAGCACCAAAGCTGCAGCAAGCAAAGGCAGCACAGTCTGCTGCTTGTGGCTGGAAAGCCAAACAGGATGTTTGTGACTGTTGCCATGGGAACAAAGGGGCAGTCCATTCTGTACTGAGCACCGGATGTTAGCTCAGTGGGTTTGTCATATGACCTGTACAGGATGTACATGGGTGGAGTTGGAGTTTCTCTCTGTATGTTGAAGAGAGCAGACATGTTTACTGGATGACTGCTAAAAGACACAAATAAAGACATGTAGATACGTTTACTGTCTGTGTCTGATTCCCCTCCCTGGGGATATGCAGGGAGGAGGAGAGAAGGAGAAGCAGTTGGTGTGTTTTCCTCACAGCCTGAGGAAGATCGCCGGAACGGACCTCGTGTTGTTTATCCTGCCGGGAGACGCCGGAGGGAGGTCTAAGGAATTCAGCCGGTGCCTGATCAGATAGGCACATACCGATGACCGGGTAGCAGAATTCCAACAAGGGTTAGGGTTAGGGTTAGGGTTAGGGTGAATGAACACCGCAAGAGCAATCCAAGATTAGGGTTAGGGTAAGGGTTAGGGTTAGGGTTAGTTTTAGGGTTAGGGTTAGGGTTAGTGTTAGGGTTAGGGTTAGGGTGAATGAACACCGCAAGAACAATCCAAGATAAGGGTTAGTGTTAGGTTTAGGTTTAGGTTTAGGGTTAGGGTTAGGGTTAGGGTTAGGGTTAGGGTTAGGGTTAGGGTTAGGATGAATGAACACCGCAAGAACAATCCAAGATTAGGGTTAGGGTTAGGGTTAGGGTTAGGGTTAGGGTTAGGGTTAGGGTTAGGGTTAGGGTTAGGATGAATCAACACTACAAGAACAATCCAAGATTAGGGTTAGGGTTAGGGTTAGGGTTAGGGTTAGGGTGAATGAACACCGCAAGAACAATCCAAGATTAGGGTTAGGGTTAGGGTTAGGGTTAGGGTTAGGGTTAGGGTTAGGGTTAGGGTTAGGGTTAGGGTTAGGGTTAGGATAAATGAACACCACAAGAACAATCCAAGATTAGGGTTAGGGTTAGGGTTAGGGTTAGGGTTAGGGTTAGGGTTAGGGTTAGGGTTAGGGTTAGGGTTAGGGTTAGGGTGAATGAACACCGCACGAACAATCCAAGAATAGGGTTAGGGTTAGGGTTAGGGTTAGGGTTAGGGTTAGGGTTAGGGTTAGGGTTAGGGTTAGGATTAGGGTTAGGGTTAGGGTTAGGGTTAGGGTGAATGAACACCGCAAGAACAATCCAAGAATAGGGTTAGGGTTAGGGTTAGGGTTAGGGTTATGGTTAGGATGAATGAACACCACAAGAACAATCCAAGATTAGGGTTAGGGTTAGGGTTAGGGTTAGGGTTAGGGTTAGGGTTGGGGTTAGGGTTAGGGTTAGGGTTAGGGTTAGGGTTAGGGTTAGGGTTAGGGTTAGGGTTAGGGTTAGGATGAATGAACACCGCAAGAACAATCCAAGATAAGGGTTAGTGTTAGGGTTAGGGTTAGGGTTAGGGTTAGGGTTAGGGTTAGGGTTAGGGTTAGGGTGAATGAACACCGCAAGAACAATCCAAGATTAGGGTTAGGGTTAGGGTTAGGGTTAGGGTTAGGATGAATGAAAATCACAAGAACAATCCAAGATTAGGGTTAGGGTTAGGGTTAGGGTTAGGGTTAGGGTTAGGGTTAGGGTTAGGGTTAGGGTTAGGGTTAGGGTTAGGGTGAATGAACACCGCAAGAACAATCCAAGAATAGGGTTAGGGTTAGGGTTAGGGTTAGGGTTAGGGTTAGGGTTAGGGTTAGGGTTAGGGTAAGGGTTAGGGTTAGGGTTAGGGTGAATGAACACCGCAAGAACAATCCAAGATAAGGGTTAGTGTTAGGTTTAGGTTTAGGGTTAGGGTTAGCGTTAGGGTTAGGGTGAATGAACACCGCAAGAACAATCCAAGAATAGGGTTAGGGTTAGGGTTAGGGTTAGGGTTAGGGTTAGGGTTAGGGTTAGGGTTAGGGTTAGGGTTAGGGTTAGGGTTAGGGTTAGGGTTAGGGTTAGAGTGAATGAACACCGGAAGAACAATCCAAGAATAGGGTTAGGGTTAGGGTTAGGGTTAGGGTTAGGGTTAGGGTTAGGGTTGGGGTTAGGGTTAGGGTTAGGGTTAGGGTTAGGGTTAGGGTTAGGGTTAGGGTTAGGGTTAGGGTTAGGGTGAATGAACACCGCAAGAGCAATCCAAGATTAGGGTTAGGGTTAGGGTTAGGGTTAGGGTTAGGGTTAGGGTTAGGGTTAGGATGAATGAACACAACAAGAACAATCCAAGATTAGGGTTAGGGTTAGGGTTAGGGTTAGGGTTAGGGTTAGGGATAGTGTGAATGAACAACGCAAGAACATACCAAGATTAGGGTTAGGGTTAGGGTTAGGGTTAGGGTTAGGGTTAGGGTTAGGGTTAGGGTTAGGGTTAGGGTGAATGAACACCGCAAGAACAATCCAAGATTAGGGTTAGGGTTAGGGTTAGGGTTAGGGTTAGGGTTAGGGTTAGGGTTAGGGTTAGGGTTAGGGTTAGGGTGAATGAACACCGCAAGAGCAATCCAAGATTAGGGTTAGGGTAAGGGTTAGGGTTAGGGTTAGGGTTAGGGTTAGTTTTAGGGTTAGGGTTAGGGTTAGGGTTAGGGTTAGGGTTAGGGTTAGGGTGAATGAACACCGCAAGAACAATCCAAGATAAGGGTTAGTGTTAGGTTTAGGGTTAGGGTTAGGGTTAGGGTTAGGGTTAGGGTTAGGGTTAGGGTTAGGATGAATGAACACCGCAAGAACAATCCAAGATTAGGGTTAGGGTTAGGGTTAGGGTTAGGGTTAGGGTTAGGGTTAGGGTTAGGATGAATCAACACTACAAGAACAATCCAAGATTAGGGTTAGGGTTAGGGTTAGGGTTAGGGTTAGGGTTAGGGTTAGGGTTAGGGTGAATGAACACCGCAAGAACAATCCAAGATTAGGGTTAGGGTTAGGGTTAGGGTTAGGGTTAGGGTTAGGGTTAGGGTTAGGGTTAGGGTTAGGGTTAGGGTGAATGAACACCGCAAGAACAATCCAAGATTAGGGTTAGGGTTAGGGTTAGGGTTAGGGTTAGGGTTAGGGTTAGGGTTAGGGTGAATGAACACCGCAAGAGCAATCCAAGATTAGGGTTAGGGTAAGGGTTAGGGTTAGGGTTAGGGTTAGTTTTAGGGTTAGGGTTAGGGTTAGGGTTAGGGTTAGGGTTAGGGTGAATGAACACCGCAAGAACAATCCAAGATTAGGGTTAGGGTTAGGGTTAGGGTTAGGGTTAGGGTTAGGGTTAGGGTTAGGGTTAGGATGAATCAACACTACAAGAACAATCCAAGATTAGGGTTAGGGTTAGGGTTAGGGTTAGGGTTAGGGTTAGGGTGAATGAACACCGCAAGAACAATCCAAGATTAGGGTTAGGGTTAGGGTTAGGGTTAGGGTTAGGGTTAGGGTTAGGGTTAGGGTTAGGGTTAGGGTTAGGGTTAGGGTGAATGAACACCGCAAGAACAATCCAAGAATAGGGTTAGGGTTAGGGTTAGGGTTAGGGTTAGGGTTAGGATGAATGAACACCACAAGAACAATCCAAGATTAGGGTTAGGGTTAGGGTTAGGGTTAGGGTTAGGGTTAGGGTTGGGGTTAGGGTTAGGGTTAGGGTTAGGGTTAGGGTTAGGGTTAGGGTTAGGGTTAGGGTTAGGATGAATGAACACCGCAAGAACAATCCAAGATAAGGGTTAGTGTTAGTGTTAGGGTTAGTGTTAGGGTTAGGGTTAGGGTTAGGGTTAGGGTTAGGGTTAGGGTGAATGAACACCGCAAGAACAATCCAAGATTAGGGTTAGGGTTAGGGTTAGGGTTAGGGTTAGGGTTAGGGTTAGGGTTAGGGTTAGGGTTAGGGTTAGGATGAATGAACATCACAAGAACAATCCAAGATTAGGGTTAGGGTTAGGGTTAGGGTTAGGGTTAGTGTTAGGGTTAGGGTGAATGAACACCGCAAGAACAATCCAAGAATAGGGTTAGGGTTAGGGTTAGGGTTAGGGTTAGGGTTAGGGTTAGGGTTAGGGTTAGGGTTAGGGTTAGGGTAAGGGTAAGGGTAAGGGTTAGGGTTAGGGTTAGGGTTAGGGTGAATGAACACCGCAAGAACAATCCAAGATAAGGGTTAGTGTTAGGTTTAGGTTTAGGGTTAGCGTTAGCGTTAGGGTTAGGGTGAATGAACACCGCAAGAACAATCCAAGAATAGGGTTAGGGTTAGGGTTAGGGTTAGGGTTAGGGTTAGGGTTAGGGTTAGGGTTAGGGTTAGAGTGAATGAACACCGGAAGAACAATCCAAGAATAGGGTTAGGGTTAGGGTTAGGGTTAGGGTTAGGGTTAGGGTTAGGGTTAGGGTTAGGGTTAGGGTTGGGGTTAGGGTTAGGGTTAGGGTTAGGGTTAGGGTTAGGGTTAGGGTTAGGGTTAGGGTTAGGGTTAGGGTTAGCGTTA
>NW_028113105.1:167500-170000 GCF_964234715.1 Podarcis melisellensis | reverse complement strand
GTTAGGGTTAGGGTTAGGGTTAGGGTGAATGAACACCGCAAGAACAATCCAAGATAAGGGTTAGTGTTAGGTTTAGGTTTAGGGTTAGGGTTAGGGTTAGGGTTAGGGTTAGGGTTAGGATGAATGAACACCGCAAGAACAATCCAAGATTAGGGTTAGGGTTAGGGTTAGGGTTAGGGTTAGGGTTAGGGTTAGGGTTAGGATGAATCAACACTACAAGAACAATCCAAGATTAGGGTTAGGGTTAGGGTTAGGGTTAGGGTTAGGGTTAGGGTTAGGGTTAGGGTGAATGAACACCGCAAGAACAATCCAAGATTAGGGTTAGGGTTAGGGTTAGGGTTAGGGTTAGGGTTAGGGTTAGGGTTAGGGTTAGGGTTAGGGTGAATGAACACCGCAAGAACAATCCAAGATTAGGGTTAGGGTTAGGGTTAGGGTTAGGGTTAGGGTTAGGGTTAGGGTTAGGGTGAATGAACACCGCAAGAGCAATCCAAGATTAGGGTTAGGGTAAGGGTTAGGGTTAGGGTTAGGGTTAGTTTTAGGGTTAGGGTTAGGGTTAGGGTTAGGGTTAGGGTTAGGGTGAATGAACACCGCAAGAACAATCCAAGATTAGGGTTAGGGTTAGGGTTAGGGTTAGGGTTAGGGTTAGGGTTAGGGTTAGGATGAATCAACACTACAAGAACAATCCAAGATTAGGGTTAGGGTTAGGGTTAGGGTTAGGGTTAGGGTTAGGGTGAATGAACACCGCAAGAACAATCCAAGATTAGGGTTAGGGTTAGGGTTAGGGTTAGGGTTAGGGTTAGGGTTAGGGTTAGGGTTAGGGTTAGGGTTAGGGTTAGGGTGAATGAACACCGCAAGAACAATCCAAGAATAGGGTTAGGGTTAGGGTTAGGGTTAGGGTTAGGGTTAGGATGAATGAACACCACAAGAACAATCCAAGATTAGGGTTAGGGTTAGGGTTAGGGTTAGGGTTAGGGTTAGGGTTGGGGTTAGGGTTAGGGTTAGGGTTAGGGTTAGGGTTAGGGTTAGGGTTAGGGTTAGGGTTAGGATGAATGAACACCGCAAGAACAATCCAAGATAAGGGTTAGTGTTAGTGTTAGGGTTAGTGTTAGGGTTAGGGTTAGGGTTAGGGTTAGGGTTAGGGTTAGGGTGAATGAACACCGCAAGAACAATCCAAGATTAGGGTTAGGGTTAGGGTTAGGGTTAGGGTTAGGGTTAGGGTTAGGGTTAGGGTTAGGGTTAGGATGAATGAACATCACAAGAACAATCCAAGATTAGGGTTAGGGTTAGGGTTAGGGTTAGGGTTAGGGTTAGTGTTAGGGTTAGGGTGAATGAACACCGCAAGAACAATCCAAGAATAGGGTTAGGGTTAGGGTTAGGGTTAGGGTTAGGGTTAGGGTTAGGGTTAGGGTTAGGGTTAGGGTAAGGGTAAGGGTAAGGGTTAGGGTTAGGGTTAGGGTTAGGGTGAATGAACACCGCAAGAACAATCCAAGATAAGGGTTAGTGTTAGGTTTAGGTTTAGGGTTAGCGTTAGCGTTAGGGTTAGGGTGAATGAACACCGCAAGAACAATCCAAGAATAGGGTTAGGGTTAGGGTTAGGGTTAGGGTTAGGGTTAGGGTTAGGGTTAGGGTTAGGGTTAGGGTTAGAGTGAATGAACACCGGAAGAACAATCCAAGAATAGGGTTAGGGTTAGGGTTAGGGTTAGGGTTAGGGTTAGGGTTAGGGTTAGGGTTAGGGTTAGGGTTGGGGTTAGGGTTAGGGTTAGGGTTAGGGTTAGGGTTAGGGTTAGGGTTAGGGTTAGGGTTAGGGTTAGGGTTAGCGTTAGGGTTAGGGTTAGGGTTAGGATGAATGAACACAACAAGAACAATCCAAGATTAGGGTTAGGGTTAGGGTTAGGGTTAGGGTTAGGGTTAGGGTTAGGGATAGTGTGAATGAACAACGCAAGAACATACCAAGATTAGGGTTAGGGTTAGGGTTAGGGTTAGGGTTAGGGTTAGGGTTAGGGTTAGGGTGAATGAACACCGCAAGAGCAATCCAAGATTAGGGTTAGGGTAAGGGTTAGGGTTAGGGTTAGGGTTAGGGTTAGGGTTAGGGTTAGGGTTAGGGTTAGGGTGAATGAACACCGCAAGAACAATCCAAGATAAGGGTTAGTGTTAGGTTTAGGGTTAGGGTTAGGGTTAGGGTTAGGGTTAGGGTTAGGGTTAGGGTTAGGGTTAGGGTTAGGGTTAGGGTTAGGGTTAGCGTTAGGGTTAGGGTTAGGGTTAGGATGAATGAACACCGCAAGAACAATCCAAGATTAGGGTTAGGGTTAGGGTTAGGGTTAGGGTTAGGGTTAGGGTTAGGGTTAGGGTTAGGGTTAGGGTTAGGGTTAGGATGAATCAACACTACAAGAACAATCCAAGATTAGGGTTAGGGTTAGGGTTAGGTTTAGGGTTAGGGTGAATGAACACCGCAAGAACAATCCAAGGTTAGGGTTAGGGTTAGGGTTAGGGTTAGGGTTAG
>NW_028113105.1:157500-162500 GCF_964234715.1 Podarcis melisellensis | reverse complement strand
TAGGGTTAGGGTTAGGGTTAGGGTTAGGGTTAGGGTTAGGGTTAGGGTTAGGGTTAGGGTTAGGATGAATGAACACCGCAAGAACAATCCAAGATTAGGGTTAGGGTTAGGGTTAGGGTTAGGGTTAGGGTTAGGTTTAGGTTTAGGGTTAGGGTTAGGGTTAGGGTTAGGGTTAGGGTTAGGGTGAATGAACACCGCAAGAACAATCCAAGAATAGGGTTAGGGTTAGTGTTAGGGTTAGGGTTAGGGTTAGGGTTAGGGTTAAGGTTAGGGTTAGGGTTAGGGTTAGGGTTAGGATGAATGAACACCACGAGAACAATCCAAGATTAGGGTTAGGGTTAGGGTTATGGCTAGGGTTGGGGTTAGGGTTAGGGTTAGGGTTAGGGTTAGGGTTAGGGTTAGGGTGAATGAACACCGCAAGAACAATCCAAGAATAGGGTTAGGGTTAGTGTTAGGGTTAGGGTTAGGGTTAAGGTTAGGGTTAGGGTTAGGGTTAGGGTTAGGGTTAGGGTTAGGATGAATGAACACCACAAGAACAATCCAAGATTAGGGTTAGGGTTAGGGTTATGGTTAGGGTTGGGGTTAGGGTTAGGGTTAGGGTTAGGGTTAGGGTTAGGGTTAGGGTTAGGGTTAGGGTTAGGGTTAGGGTTAGGGTTAGGGTTAGGATGAATGAACACCACAAGAACAATCCAAGATTAGGGTTAGGGTTAGGGTTAGGGTTAGGGTTAGGGTTAGGGTTAGGGTTAGGGTTAGGGTTAGGGTGAATGAACACCGCAAGAACAATCCAAGATTAGGGTTAGGGTTAGGGTTAGGGTTAGGGTTAGGGTTAGGGTTAGGGTTAGGGTTAGGGTTAGGGTTAGGGTTAAGGTTAAGGTTAGGGTGAGGATTAGGGTTAGGGTTAGGGTTAGGGTTAGGGTTAGGGTTAGGGTTAGGATGAATGAACACCACAAGAACAATCCAAGATTAGGGTGAGGGTTAGGGTTAGGGTTAGGGTTAGGGTTAGGGTTAGGGTTAGGGTTAGGGTTAGGGTTGGGGTTGGGGTTAGGGTTAGGGTTAGGGTTGGGGTTGGGGTTAGGGTTAGGGTTAGGGTTAGGGTTAGGGTTAGGGTTTGGGTTAGGGTTAGGGTTAGGGTTAGGGTTAGGGTTAGGGTTAGGGTTAGGATGAATGAACACCGCAAGAACAATCCAAGATTAGGGTTAGGGCTAGGGTTAGGGTTACGGTTAGGGTTAGGGTTAGGGTTAGGGTTACGGTTAGGGTTACGGTTAGGGTTAGGGTTAGGGTTAGGGTGAATGAACACCGCAAGAAATATCCAAGATTTGGGTTAGGGTTAGGGTTAGGGTTAGGGTTAAGGTTAGGGTTAGGGTTAGGGTTAGGGTTAGGGTTAGGGTTAGGGTTAGGGTGAATGAACACCGCAAGAGCAATCCAAGATTAGGGTTAGGGTAAGGGTTAGGGTTAGGGTTAGGGTTAGGGTTAGGGTTAGTTTTAGGGTTAGGGTTAGGGTTAGGGTTAGGGTTAGGGTTGGGGTTAGGGTTAGGGTTAGGGTTAGGGTTAGGGTTAGGGTTAGGGTTAGGGTTAGGGTGAATGAACACCGCAAGAACAATCCAAGATTAGGGTTAGGGTTAGGGTTAGGGTTAGGGTTAGGGTTAGGGTTAGGGTTAGGGTTAGGGTTAGGGTTAGGGTTAGGGTTAGGATTAGGGTTAGGATGAATGAACACTACAAGAACAATCCAAGATTAGGGTTAGGGTTAGGGTTAGGGTTAGGGTTAGGGTTAGGGTTAGGGTTAGGGTTAGGGTTAGGGTTAGGGTTAGGGTTAGGGTTAGGATGAATGAACACCACAAGAACAATCCAAGATTAGGGTTAGGGTTAGGGTTAGGGTTAGGGTTAGGGTTAGGGTTAGGGTTAGGGTTAGGATGAATGAACACCACAAGAACAATCCAAGATTAGGGTTAGGGTTAGGGTTAGGGTTAGGGTTGGGGTTAGGGTTAGGGTTAGGGTTAGGGTTAGGGTTAGGGTTAGGGTTAGGGTTAGGGTTAGGATGAATGAACACCACAAGAACAATCCAAGATTAGGGTTAGGGTTAGGGTTAGGGTTAGGGTTAGGGTGAATGAACAACGCAAGAACAATCCAAGATTAGGGTAAGGGTTAGGGTTAGGGTTAGGGTTAGGGTTAGGGTTAGGGTTAGGGTTAGGGTTAGGGTTAGGGTTAGGGTTAGGGTTAGGGTGAATGAACACCGCAAGAACAATCCAAGAATAGGGTTAGGGTTAGGGTTAGGGTTAGGGTTAGGGTTAGTGTTAGTGTTAGGGTTAGGTTTAGGGTTAGGATTAGGGTAAGGGTTAGGGTTAGGGTGAATTAACACCGCAAGAACAATCCAAGAATAGGGTTAGGGTTAGGGTTAGGGTTAGGGTTAGGGTTAGGGTTAGGGTTAGGGTTAGGGTTAGGGTTAGGATGAATGAACACCACAAGAACAATCCAAGATTAGGGTTAGGGTTAGGGTTAGGGTTAGGGTTGGGGTTAGGGTTAGGGTTAGGGTTAGGGTTAGGGTTAGGGTTAGGGTTAGGGTTTGGGTTTGGGTTTGGGTTAGGGTTAGGATGAATGAACACCACAAGAACAATCCAAGATTAGGGTTAGGGTTAGGGTTAGGGTGAATGAACACCGCAAGAACAATCCAAGATTAGGGTTAGGGTTAGGGTTAGGGTTAGGGTTAGGGTTAGGGTTAGGGTTAGGGTTAGGGTTAGGGTTAGGGTTAGGGTTAGGGTTAGGGTTAGGGTTAGGGTTAGGATGAATGAACACCACAAGAACAATCCAAGATTAGGGTTAGGGTTAGGGTTAGGGTTAGGGTTAGGGTTAGGGTTAGGGTTAGGGTTAGGGTTAGGGTTAGGGTAAGGGTTAGGGTTAGGGTTAGGGTGAATGAACACCGCACGAACAATCCAAGAATAGGGTTAGGGTTAGGGTTAGGGTTAGGGTTAGGGTTAGGGTTAGGGTTAGGGTTAGGGTTAGGGTTAGGGTTAGGGTTAGGGTTAGGGTTAGGGTTAGGGTTAGGGTGAATGAACACCGCATGAAAAATCCAAGAATAGGGTTAGGGTTAGGGTTAGGGTTAGGGTTAGGGTTAGGGTTAGGGTTAGGCTTAGGGTTAGGGTTAGGGTTAGGGTTAGGGTTAGGGTTAGGGTTAGGGTTAGGGTGAATGAACACCGCAAGAGCAATCCAAGATTAGGGTTAGGGTAAGGGTTAGGGTTAGGGTTAGGGTTAGTTTTAGGGTTAGGGTTAGGGTTAGGGTTAGGGTTAGGGTTAGGGTTAGGGTTAGGGTTAGGGTTAGGGTGAGGATGAATGAACACCGCAAGAACAATCCAAGATTAGGGTTAGGGTTAGGGTTAGGGTTAGGGTTAGGGTTAGGGTTAGGGTTGGGGTTAGGGTTAGGGTTAGGGTTAGGGTTAGGGTTAGGGTTAGGGTTAGGGTTAGGATGAATGAACACCGCAAGAACAATCCAAGATAAGGGTTAGTGTTAGTGTTAGTGTTAGTGTTAGTGTTAGGGTTAGGGTTAGGGTTAGGGTTAGGGTTAGGGTTAGGGTTAGGGTTAGGGTTAGGGTTAGGGTTAGAGTTAGGGTTAGGATGAATGAACACCGCAAGAACAATCCAAGATTAGGGTTAGGGTTAGGGTTAGGGTTAGGGTTAGGGTTAGGGTTAGGGTTAGGGTTAGGGTGAATGAACACCGCAAGAGCAATCCAAGATTAGGGTTAGGGTAAGGGTTAGGGTTAGGGTTAGGGTTAGTTTTAGGGTTAGGGTTAGGGTTAGGGTTAGGGTTAGGGTTGGGGTTAGGGTTAGGGTTAGGGTTAGGGTTAGGGTTAGGGTTAGGGTTAGGGTTAGGGTTAGGGTTAGGATGAATGAACACCGCAAGAACAATCCAAGATTAGGGTTAGGGTTAGGGTTAGGGTTAGGGTTAGGGTTAGGGTTAGGGTTAGGGTTAGGGTTAGGGTTAGGGTTAGGGTTAGGATGAATGAACACTACAAGAACAATCCAAGATTAGGGTTAGGGTTAGGGTTAGGGTTAGGGTTAGGGTTAGGGTTAGGGTTAGGGTTAGGGTTAGGATGAATGAACACCACAAGAACAATCCAAGATTAGGGTTAGGGTTAGGGTTAGGGTTAGGGTTAGGGTTAGGGTTAGGGTTAGGGTTAGGGTTAGGGTTAGGGTTAGGGTTAGGGTTAGGGTTAGGATGAATGAACACTACAAGAACAATCCAAGATTAGGGTTAGGGTTAGGGTTAGGGTTAGGGTTAGGGTGAATGAACACAGCAAGAACAATCCAAGATTAGGGTTAGGGTTAGGGTTAGGGTTAGGGTTAGGGTTAGGGTTAGGGTTAGGGTGAATGAACACCGCAAGAACAATCCAAGAATAGGGTTAGGGTTAGGGTTAGGGTTAGGGTTAGGGTTAGGGTTAGGGTTAGGGTTAGGGTTAGGGTTAGGGTTAGGATGAATGAACACCGCAAGAACAATCCAAGATTAGGGTTAGGGTTAGGGTTAGGGTTAGGGTTAGGGTTAGGGTTAGGGTTAGGGTTAGGGTTAGGGTGAATGAACACCGCAAGAACATTCCAAGAATAGGGTTAGGGTTAGGGTTAGGGTTAGGGTTAGGGTTAGGGTTAGGGTTAGGGTTAGGGTTAGGATTAGGGTTAGGGTTATGGTTAGGGTTAGGGTTAGGGTTAGGGTTAGGGTTAGGATGAATGAACACCACAAGAACAATCCAAGATTAGGGTTAGGGTTAGGGTAAGAGTTAAGGTTAGGGTTAGGGTTAGGGTTAGGGTTAGGGTTAGGGTTAGGGTTAGGGTGAATGAACACCGCAAGAACAATCCAAGAATAGGGTTAGGGTTAGGGTTAGGGTTAGGGTTAGGGTTAGGGTTAGGGTTAGGGTTAGGGTTAGGGTTAGGGTTAGGGTAAGGGTAAGGGTTAGGGTTAGGGTTAGGGTGAATGAACACCGCAAGAACAATCCAAGATAAGGGTTAGTGTTAGGTTT
>NW_028113105.1:147500-150000 GCF_964234715.1 Podarcis melisellensis | reverse complement strand
TTAGGGTTAGGGTGAATGAACACCGCAAGAACAATCCAAGAATAGGGTTAGGGTTAGGGTTAGGGTTAGGGATAGGGTTAGGGTTAGGGTTAGGGTTAGGATGAATGAACACCGCAAGAACAATCCACGATTAGGGTTAGGGTTAGTGTTAGTGTTAGTGTTAGTGTTAGGGTTAGGGTTAGGGTTAGAGTTAGGGTTAGGGTTAGGGTTAGGTTTAGGATGAATGAACACCGCAAGAACAATCCAAGATTAGGGTTAGGGTTAGGGTTAGGGTTAGGGTTAGGGTTAGGGTTAGGGTTAGGGTTAGGGTTAGGGTTAGGGTTAGGGTTAGGATGAATCAACACTACAAGAACAATCCAAATTTAGGGTTAGGGTTAGGGTTAGGGTTAGGGTGAATGAACACCGCAAGAACAATCCAAGATTAGGGTTAGGGTTAGGGTTAGGGTTAGGGTTAGGGTTAGGGTTAGGGTTAGGGTTAGGGTTAGGATAAATGAACACCACAAGAACAATCCAAGATTAGGGTTAGGGTTAGGGTTAGGGTTAGGGTTAGGGTTAGGGTTAGGGTTAGGGTAATGGTTAGGGTTAGGGTTAGGGTGAATGAACACCGCACGAACAATCCAAGAATAGGGTTAGGGTTAGGGTTAGGGTTAGGGTTAGGGTTAGGGTTAGGGTTAGGGTTAGGGTTAGGATTAGGGTTAGGGTTAGGGTTAGGGTTAGGGTGAATGAACACCGCAAGAACAATCCAAGAATAGGGTTAGGGTTAGGGTTAGGGTTAGGGATAGGGTTAGGGTTAGGTTAGGGTTAGGATGAATGAACACCGCAAGAACAATCCACGATTAGGGTTAGGGTTAGTGTTAGTGTTAGTGTTAGTGTTAGGGTTAGGGTTAGGGTTAGAGTTAGGGTTAGGGTTAGGTTTAGGATGAATGAACACCGCAAGAACAATCCAAGATTAGGGTTAGGGTTAGGGTTAGGGTTAGGGTTAGGGTTAGGGTTAGGGTTAGGGTTAGGGTTAGGGTTAGGGTTAGGATGAATGAACACTACAAGAACAATCCAAGATTAGGGTTAGGGTTAGGGTTAGGGTTAGGGTTAGGGTGAATGAACACCGCAAGAACAATCCAAGATTAGGGTTAGGGTTAGGGTTAGGGTTAGGGTTAGGGTTAGGGTTAGGGTTAGGGTTAGGGTTAGGGTTAGGGTTAGGGTTAGGGTTAGGGTTAGGGTGAATGAACACCGCAAGAACAATCCAAGATTAGGGTTAGGGTTAGGGTTAGGGTTAGCGTTAGGGTTAGGGTTAGGGTTAGGGTTAGGGTTAGGGTTAGGGTGAATGAACACCGCAAGAACAATCCAAGATTAGGGTTAGGGTAAGGGTAAGGGTTAGGGTTAGGGTTAGGGTTAGGGTTAGGGTTAGGGTTAGGGTTAGGGTTATGTTTAGGATGAATGAACATCGCAAGAACAATCCAAGATTAGGGTTAGGGTTAGGGTTAGGGTTAGGGTTAGGGTTAGGGTTAGTGTTAGGGTTAGGGTTAGGGTTAGGGTTAGTGTTAGGGTTAGGGTTAGGGTTAGGGTTAGGATGAATGAACATTACAAGAACAATCCAAGTTTAGGGTTAGGGTTAGGGTTAGGGTTAGGGTTAGGGTTAGGGTTAGGGTTAGGGTTAGGGTGAATGAACACCGCAAGAACAATCCAAGATTAGGGTTAGGGTTAGGGTTAGGGTTAGGGTTAGGGTTAGGGTTAGGGTTAGGGTGAATGAACACCGCAAGAACAATCCAAGATTAGGGTTAGGGTTAGGGTTAGGGTTAGGGTGAATGAACACCGCAAGAGCAATCCAAGATTAGGGTTAGGGTAAGGGTAAGGGTTAGGGTTAGGGTTAGTTTTAGGGTTAGGGTTAGGGTTAGGGTTAGGGTTGGGGTTAGGGTTAGGGTTAGGGTTAGGGTTAGGGTTAGGGTTAGGTTTAGGATGAATGAACACCGCAAGAACAATCCAAGATTAGGGTTAGGGTTAGGGTTAGGGTTAGGGTTAGGGTTAGGGTTAGGGTTAGGGTTAGGGTTAGGATGAATGAACACTACAAGAACAATCCAAGATTAGGGTTAGGGTTAGGGTTAGGGTGAATGAACACCGCAAGAACAGTCCAAGATTAGGGTTAGGGTTAGGCTTAGGGTTAGGATGAATGAACACCACAAGAACAATCCAAGATTAGGGTTAGGGTTAGGGTTAGGGTTAGGGTTAGGGTTAGGGTTAGGGTTAAGGTTAGGGTGAATGAACACCGCAAGAACAATCCAAGAATAGGGTTAGGGTTAGTGTTAGGGTTAGGGTTAGGGTTAAGGTTAGGGTTAGGGTTAGGGTTAGGGTTAGGGTTAGGATGAATGAACACCACAAGAACAATCCAAGATTAGGGTTAGGGTTAGGGTTATGGTTAGGGTTGGGGTTAGGGTTAGGGTTAGGGTTAGGGTTAGGGTTAGGGTTAGGGTTAGGGTTAGGGTTAGGGTTAGGATGAATGAACACC
>NW_028113105.1:125000-140000 GCF_964234715.1 Podarcis melisellensis | reverse complement strand
TTAGGGTTAGGGTTAGGGTTGGGGTTAGGGTTAGGGTTAGGGTTAGGGTTAGGGTTAGGGTTAGGATGAATGAACACCGCAAGAACAATCCAAGATAAGGGTTAGGGTTAGGGTTAGGGTTAGGGTTAGGGTTAGGGTTAGGGTTAGGGTTAGGCTTAGGGTTAGGGTTAGGGTTAGGGTTAGGATTAGGGTTAGGGTAAGGGTTAGGGTTAGGGTTAGGGTTAGGGTGAATGAACACCGCAAGAACAATCCAAGATTAGGGTTAGGGTTAGGGTTAGGGTTAGGGTTAGGGTTAGGGTTAGGGTTAGGGTTAGGGTTAGGGTTAGGATGAATGAACACCACAAGAACAGTCCAAGATTAGGGTTAGGGTTAGGGTTAGGGTTAGGGTTAGGGTTAGGGTTAGGGTTAGGGTGAATGAACACCGCAAGAACAATCCAAGAATAGGGTTAGGGTTAGGGTTAGGGTTAGGGTTAGGGTTAGGGTTAGGGTTAGGGTTAGGGTTAGGGTTAGGGTTAGGGTTAGGGTTAGGGTTAGGGTTAGGGTTAGGGTTAGGGTAAGGGTTAGGGTTAGGGTTAGGGTGAATGAACACCGCAAGAACAATCCAAGATAAGGGTTAGTGTTAGGTTTAGGGTTAGGGTTAGGGTTAGCGTTAGGGTTAGGGTGAATGAACACCGCATGAACAATCCAAGAATAGGGTTAGGGTTAGGGTTAGGGTTAGGGTTAGGGTTAGGGTTAGGGTTAGGGTTAGAGTGAATGAACACCGGAAGAACAATCGAAGAATAGGGTTAGGGTTAGGGTTAGGGTTAGGGTTAGGGTTAGGGTTAGGGTTAGGGTTGGGGTTAGGGTTAGGGTAAGGGTTAGGGTTAGGGTTAGGGTTAGGGTTAGGGTTAGGATGAATGAACACTACAAGAACAATCCAAGATTAGGGTTAGGGTTAGGGTTAGGGTTAGGGTTAGGGTTAGGATGAATGAACACCGCAAGAACAATCCAAGATAAGGGTTAGTGTTAGTGTTAGTGTTAGGGTTAGGGTTAGGGTTAGGGTTAGGGTTAGGGTTAGGCTTAGAGTTAGGGTTAGGGTTAGGGTTAGGGTTAGGGTTAGGGTTAGGATTAGGGTTAGGGTTAGGGTTAGGGTGAATGAACACCGCAAGAACAATCCAAGATTAGGGTTAGGGTTAGGGTTAGGGTTAGGGTTAGGGTTAGGGTTAGGGTTAGGGTTAGGGTTAGGGTTAGGTTTAGGATGAATGAACACCACAAGAACAGTCCAAGATTAGGGTTAGGGTTAGGGTTAGGGTTAGGGTTAGGGTTAGGGTTAGGGTTAGGGTGAATGAACACCGCAAGAACAATCCAAGAATAGGGTTAGGGTTAGGGTTAGGGTTAGGGTTAGGGTTAGGGTTAGGGTTAGGGTTAGGGTAAGGGTAAGGGTTAGGGTTAGGGTTTGGGTGAATGAACACCGCAAGAACAATCCAAGATAAGGGTTAGTGTTAGGTTTAGGGTTAGGGTTAGGGTTAGCGTTAGGGTTAGGGTGAATGAACACCGCATGAACAATCCAAGAATAGGGTTAGGGTTAGGGTTAGGGTTAGGGTTAGGGTTAGGGTTAGGGTTAGGGTTAGGGTTAGAGTGAATGAACACCGGAAGAACAATCCAAGAATAGGGTTAGGGTTAGGGTTAGGGTTAGGGTTAGGGTTAGGGTTGGGGTTAGGGTTAGGGTTAGGGTTAGGGTTAGGGTTAGGGTTAGGGTTAGGGTTAGGGTTAGGGTTAGGGTTAGGGTTAGGGTTAGGGTAGGGTTAGGGTTAGGATGAATGAACACTACAAGAACAATCCAAGATTAGGGTTAGGGTTAGGGTTAGGGTTAGGGTTAGGGTTAGGGTTAGGGTAAGGGTTAGGGTTAGGGTTAGGATGAATGAACACAACAAGAACAATCCAAGATTAGGGTTAGGGTTAGGGTTAGGGTTAGGGATACTGTGAATGAACAACGCAAGAACATACCAAGATTAGGGTTAGGGTTAGGGTTAGGGTTAGGGTTAGGGTTAGGGTTAGGGTTAGGGTTAGGGTTAGGGTTAGGGTGAATGAACACCGCAAGAACAATCCAAGATTAGGGTTAGGGTTAGGGTTAGGGTTAGGGTTAGGGTTAGGGTTAGGGTTAGGGTGAATGAACACCGCAAGAGCAATCCAAGATTAGGGTTAGGGTTAGGGTAAGGGTTAGGGTTAGGGTTAGGGTTAGGGTTAGTTTTAGGGTTAGGGTTAGGGTTAGGGTTAGGGTTAGGGTTAGGGTTAGGGTGAATGAACACCGCAAGAACAATCCAAGATAAGGGTTAGTGTTAGGTTTAGGGTTAGGGTTAGGGTTAGGGTTAGGGTTAGGGTTAGCGTTAGGGTTAGGGTTAGGGTTAGGGTTAGGGTTAGGGTTAGGATGAATGAACACCGCAAGAACAATCCAAGATTAGGGTTAGGGTTAGGGTTAGGGTTAGGGTTAGGGTTAGGGTTAGGGTTAGGGTTAGGGTTAGGATGAATCAACACTACAAGAACAATCCAAGATTAGGGTTAGGGTTAGGGTTAGGGTTAGGGTTAGGGTTAGGGTTAGGGTGAATGAACACCGCAAGAACAATCCAAGATTAGGGTTAGGGTTAGGGTTAGGGTTAGGGTTAGGGTTAGGGTTAGGGTTAGGGTTAGGGTAAATGAACACCACAAGAACAATCCAAGTTTAGGGTTAGGGTTAGGGTTAGGGTTAGGGTTAGGGTTAGGGTTAGGGTTAGGGTTAGGGTTAGGGTGAATGAACACCGCACGAACAATCCAAGAATAGGGTTAGGGTTAGGGTTAGGGTTAGGGTTAGGGTTAGGGTTAGGGTTAGGGTTAGGGTTAGGGTTAGGGTGAATGAACACCGCAAGAACAATCCAAGAATAGGGTTAGGGTTAGGGTTAGGGTTAGGATGAATGAACACCACAAGAACAATCCAAGATTAGGGTCAGGGTTAGGGTTAGGGTTAGGGTTAGGGTTAGGGTTAGGGTTAGGGTTAGGGTTGGGGTTAGGGTTAGGGTTAGGGTTAGGGTTAGGGTTAGGGTTAGGGTTAGGGTTAGGGTTAGGATGAATGAACACCGCAAGAACAATCCAAGATAAGGGTTAGTGTTAGTGTTAGTGTTAGGGTTAGGGTTAGGGTTAGGGTTAGGGTTAGGGTTAGGGTTAGGGTTAGGGTCAGGGTTAGGGTTAGGGTTAGGGTTAGGGTTAGGTTGAATGAACACCGCAAGAACAATCCAAGATAAGGGTTAGTGTTAGTGTTAGTGTTAGGGTTAGGGTTAGGGTTAGGGTTAGGGTTAGGGTTAGGATGAATGAACATTACAAGAACAATCCAAGATTAGGGTTAGGGTTAGGGTTAGGGTTAGGGTTAGGGTTAGGGTTAGGGTTAGGGTTAGGGTTAGGGTTAGGGTTAGGGTTAGGGTTAGGGTTAGGGTGAATGAACACCGCAAGAACAATCCAAGATTAGGGTTAGGGTTAGGGTTAGGGTTAGGGTTAGGGTTAGGGTTAGGGTTAGGGTTAGGGTGAATGAACACCGCAAGAACAATCCAAGATTAGGGTTAGGGTAAGGGTTAGGATTAGGGTTAGGGTTAGGGTTAGGGTTAGGGTTAGGTTTAGGATGAATGAACACCGCAAGAACAATCCAAGATTAGGGTTAGGGTTAGGGTTAGGGTTAGGGTTAGGGTTAGGGTTAGGGTTAGGATGAATGAACACCGCAAGAACAATCCAAGATTAGGGTTAGGGCTAGGGTTAGGGTTAGGGTTAGGGTTAGGGTTAGGGTTAGGGTTAGGGTTAGGGTTAGGGTGAATGAACACCGCAAGAGCAATCCAAGATTAGGGTTAGGGTAAGGGTTAGGGTTAGGGTTAGGGTTAGGGTTAGTTTTAGGGTTAGGGTTAGGGTTAGGCTTAGGGTTAGGGTTGGGGTTAGGGTTAGGGTTAGGGTTAGGGTTAGGGTTAGGGTTAGGATGAATGAACACCGCAAGAACAATCCAAGATTAGGGTTAGGGTTAGGGTTAGGGTTAGGGTTAGGGTTAGGGTTAGGGTTAGGGTTTGGGTTAGGGTTTGGGTTAGGGTTAGGGTTAGGGTTAGGGTTAGGGTTAGGGTTAGGGTTAGGGTTAGGATGAATGAACACTACAAGAACAATCCAAGATTAGGGTTAGGGTTAGGGTTAGGGTTAGGGTTAGGGTTAGGGTTAGGGTGAATGAACACCGCAAGAACAATCCAAGATTAGGGTTAGGGTTAGGGTTAGGGTTAGGGTTAGGGTGAATGAACACCGCAAGAACAATCCAAGAATAGGGTTAGGGTTAGGGTTAGGGTTAGGGTTAGGGTTAGGGTTAGGGTTAGGGTTAGGGTTAGGGTGAATGAACACCGCAAGAACAATCCAAGATTAGGGTTAGGGTTAGGGTTAGGGTTAGGGTTAGGGTTAGGGTTAGGGTTAGGGTTAGGGTTAGGGTTAGGGTTAGGGTTAGGGTTAGGGTTAGGGTTACGGTTAGGATGAATGAACACCACAAGAACAGTCCAAGATTAGGGTTAGGGTTAGGGTTAGGGTGAATGAACACCGCAAGAACAATCCAAGAATAGGGTTAGGGTTAGGGTTAGGGTTAGGGTTAGGGTTAGGGTTAGGGTAAGGGTAAGGGTTAGGGTTAGGGTTAGGGTGAATGAACACCGCAAGAACAATCCAAGATAAGGGTTAGTGTTAGGTTTAGGGTTAGGGTTAGGGTTAGCGTTAGGGTTAGGGTGAATGAACACCGCAAGAACAATCCAAGAATAGGGTTAGGGTTAGGGTTAGGGTTAGGGTTAGGGTTAGGGTTAGGGTTAGGGTTAGGGTTAGGGTTAGGGTTAGAGTGAATGAACACCGGAAGAACAATCCAAGAATAGGGTTAGGGTTAGGGTTATGGTTAGGGTTAGGGATAGGGTTAGGGTTAGGGTTAGGGTTAGGGTTAGGGTTAGGGTTAGGATGAATGAACACTACAAGAACAATCCAAGATAAGGGTTAGTGTTAGTGTTAGTGTTAGGGTTAGTGTTAGGGTTAGGGTTAGGGTTAGGGTTAGGGTTAGGGTTAGAGTTAGGGTTAGGGTTAGGTTTAGGATGAATGAACACCGCAAGAACAATTCAAGATTAGGGTTAGGGTTAGGGTTAGGGTTAGGGTTAGGGTTAGGGTTAGGGTTAGGGTTAGGGTTAGGATGAATGAACACTACAAGAACAATCCAAGATTAGGGTTAGGGTTAGGGTTAGGGTTAGGGTTAGGGTTAGGGTTAGGGTTAGGGTTAGGGTGAATGAACACCGCAAGAACAATCCAAGATTAGGGTTAGGGTTAGGGTTAGGGTTAGGGTTAAGGTTAGGGTTAGGGTTAGGGTTAGGGTTCGGGTTAGGGTGAATGAACACCGCAAGAACAATCCAAGGATAGGGTTAGGGTTAGGGTTAGGGTTAGGGTTAGGGTTAGGGTTAGGGTTAGGGTTAGGGTTAGGGTTAGGGTTAGGATTAGGGTTAGGGTTAGGGTTAGGGTTAGGGTTAGGGTTAGGGTTAGGGTGAATGAACACCGCAAGAACAATCCAAGATTAGGGTTAGGGTTAGGGTTAGGGTTAGGGTTAGGGTTAGGGTTAGGGTTAGGGTTAGGGTTAGGGTTAGGATGAATGAACACCACAAGAACAATCCAAGATTAGGGTTAGGGTTAGGGTTAGGGTTAGGGTTAGGGTGAATGAACACCGCAAGAACAATCCAAGAATAGGGTTAGGGTTAGGGTTAGGGTTAGGATTAGGGTTAGGGTTAGGGTTAGGGTTAGGGTTAGGGTTAGGGTTAGGGTTAGGGTAAGGGTAAGGGTTAGGGTTAGGGTTAGGGTGAATGAACACCGCAAGAACAATCCAAGATAAGGGTTAGTGTTAGGTTTAGGGTTTGGGTTAGGGTTAGCGTTAGGGTTAGGGTGAATGAACACCGCAAGAACAATCCAAGAATAGGGTTAGGGTTAGGGTTAGGGTTAGGGTTAGGGTTAGGGTTAGGGTTAGGGTTAGGGTTAGAGTGAATGAACACCGCAAGAACAATCCAAGATAAGGGTTAGTGTTAGGTTTAGGGTTAGGGTTAGGGTTAGCGTTAGGGTTAGGGTGAATGAACACCGCAAGAACAATCCAAGAATAGGGTTAGGGTTAGGGTTAGGGTTAGGGTTAGGGTTAGGGTTAGGGTTAGGGTTAGGGTTAGGGTTAGAGTGAATGAACACCGGAAGAACAATCCAAGAATAGGGTTAGGGTTAGGGTTATGGTTAGGGTTAGGGATAGGGTTAGGGTTAGGGTTAGGGTTAGGGTTAGGGTTAGGGTTAGGATGAATGAACACTACAAGAACAATCCAAGATAAGGGTTAGTGTTAGTGTTAGTGTTAGGGTTAGTGTTAGGGTTAGGGTTAGGGTTAGGGTTAGGGTTAGGGTTAGGGTTAGGGTTAGGTTTAGGATGAATGAACACCGCAAGAACAATTCAAGATTAGGGTTAGGGTTAGGGTTAGGGTTAGGGTTAGGGTTAGGGTTAGGATGAATGAACACTACAAGAACAATCCAAGATTAGGGTTAGGGTTAGGGTTAGGGTTAGGCTTAGGGTTAGGGTTAGGGTTAGGGTTAGGGTGAATGAACACCGCAAGAACAATCCAAGATTAGGGTTAGGGTTAGGGTTAGGGTTAGGGTTAAGGTTAGGGTTAGGGTTAGGGTTAGGGTTCGGGTTAGGGTGAATGAACACCGCAAGAACAATCCAAGGATAGGGTTAGGGTTAGGGTTAGGGTTAGGGTTAGGGTTAGGGTTAGGGTTAGGGTTAGGGTTAGGGTTAGGGTTAGGGTTAGGGTGAATGAACACCGCAAGAACAATCCAAGATTAGGGTTAGGGTTAGGGTTAGGGTTAGGGTTAGGGTTAGGGTTAGGGTTAGGGTTAGGGTTAGGGTTAGGGTTAGGGTTAGGGTTAGGGTTAGGATGAATGAACACCACAAGAACAATCCAAGATTAGGGTTAGGGTTAGGGTTAGGGTTAGGGTTAGGGTGAATGAACACCGCAAGAACAATCCAAGAATAGGGTTAGGGTTAGGGTTAGGGTTAGGATTAGGGTTAGGGTTAGGGTTAGGGTTAGGGTTAGGGTTAGGGTTAGGGTAAGGGTAAGGGTTAGGGTTAGGGTTAGGGTGAATGAACACCGCAAGAACAATCCAAGATAAGGGTTAGTGTTAGGTTTAGGGTTTGGGTTAGGGTTAGCGTTAGGGTTAGGGTGAATGAACACCGCAAGAACAATCCAAGAATAGGGTTAGGGTTAGGGTTAGGGTTAGGGTTAGGGTTAGGGTTAGGGTTAGGGTTAGGGTTAGAGTGAATGAACACCGGAAGAACAATCCAAGAATCGGGTTAGGGTTAGGGTTAGGGTTAGGGTTAGGGTTAGGGTTAGGGTTAGGGTTAGGGTTAGGGTTAGGGTTAGGGTTAGGATGAATGAACACTACAAGAACAATCCAAGATAAGGGTTAGTGTTAGTGTTAGTGTTAGTGTTAGTGTTAGGGTTAGGGTTAGGGTTAGGGTTAGGGTTAGGGTTAGGGTTAGGGTTAGGGTTAGGGTTAGGGTTAGGGTTAGGGTTAGGATGAATGAACACTACAAGAACAATCCAAGATTAGGGTTAGGGTTAGGGTTAGGGTTAGGGTTAGGGTTAGGGTTAGGGTTAGGGTGAATGAACACCGCAAGAACAATCCAAGATTAGGGTTAGGGTTAGGGTTAGGGTTAGGGTGAATGAACACCGCAAGAACAATCCAAGGATAGGGTTAGGGTTAGGGTTAGGGTTAGGGTGAATGAACACCGCAAGAACAATTCAAGATTAGGGTTAGGGTTAGGGTTAGGGTTAGGGTTAGGGTTAGGGTTAGGGTTAGGGTTAGGGTTAGGGTTAGGGTTAGGGTTAGGGTTAGGATGAATGAACACTACAAGAACAATCCAAGATTAGGGTTAGGGTTAGGGTTAGGGTTAGGGTTAGGGTTAGGGTTAGGGTGAATGAACACCGCAAGAACAATCCAAGATTAGGGTTAGGGTTAGGGTTAGGGTTAGGGTTAAGGTTAGGGTTAGGGTTAGGGTTAGGGTTCGGGTTAGGATGAATGAACACCGCAAGAACAATCCAAGGATAGGGTTAGGGTTAGGGTTAGGGTTAGGGTTAGGGTTAGGGTTAGGGTTAGGGTTAGGGTTAGGGTTAGGATTAGGGTTAGGGTTAGGGTTAGGGTTAGGGTTAGGGTTAGGGTTAGGGTGAATGAACACCGCAAGAACAATCCAAGATTAGGGTTAGGGTTAGGGTTAGGGTTAGGGTTAGGGTTAGGGTTAGGGTTAGGGTTAGGATGAATGAACACCACAAGAACAATCCAAGATTAGGGTTAGGGTTAGGGTTAGGGTTAGGGTTAGGGTGAATGAACACCGCAAGAACAATCCAAGAATAGGGTTAGGGTTAGGGTTAGGGTTAGGATTAGGGTTAGGGTTAGGGTTAGGGTTAGGGTTAGGGTTAGGGTTAGGGTAAGGGTAAGGGTTAGGGTTAGGGTTAGGGTGAATGAACACCGCAAGAACAATCCAAGATAAGGGTTAGTGTTAGGTTTAGGGTTTGGGTTAGGGTTAGCGTTAGGGTTAGGGTGAATGAACACCGCAAGAACAATCCAAGAATAGGGTTAGGGTTAGGGTTAGGGTTAGGGTTAGGGTTAGGGTTAGGGTTAGGGTTAGGGTTAGGGTTAGGGTTAGAGTGAATGAACACCGCAAGAACAATCCAAGATAAGGGTTAGTGTTAGGTTTAGGGTTAGGGTTAGGGTTAGCGTTAGGGTTAGGGTGAATGAACACCGCAAGAACAATCCAAGAATAGGGTTAGGGTTAGGGTTAGGGTTAGGGTTAGGGTTAGGGTTAGGGTTAGGGTTAGGGTTAGGGTTAGAGTGAATGAACACCGGAAGAACAATCCAAGAATAGGGTTAGGGTTAGGGTTATGGTTAGGGTTAGGGATAGGGTTAGGGTTAGGGTTAGGGTTAGGGTTAGGGTTAGGGTTAGGGTTAGGATGAATGAACACTACAAGAACAATCCAAGATAAGGGTTAGTGTTAGTGTTAGTGTTAGGGTTAGTGTTAGGGTTAGGGTTAGGGTTAGGGTTAGGGTTAGGGTTAGAGTTAGGGTTAGGGTTAGGTTTAGGATGAATGAACACCGCAAGAACAATTCAAGATTAGGGTTAGGGTTAGGGTTAGGGTTAGGGTTAGGGTTAGGGTTAGGGTTAGGGTTAGGGTTAGGGTTAGGATGAATGAACACTACAAGAACAATCCAAGATTAGGGTTAGGGTTAGGGTTAGGGTTAGGGTTAGGGTTAGGGTTAGGGTTAGGGTTAGGGTGAATGAACACCGCAAGAACAATCCAAGATTAGGGTTAGGGTTAGGGTTAGGGTTAGGGTTAGGGTTAAGGTTAGGGTTAGGGTTAGGGTTAGGGTTAGGGTTCGGGTTAGGGTGAATGAACACCGCAAGAACAATCCAAGGATAGGGTTAGGGTTAGGGTTAGGGTTAGGGTTAGGGTTAGGGTTAGGGTTAGGGTTAGGGTTAGGGTTAGGGTGAATGAACACCGCAAGAACAATCCAAGATTAGGGTTAGGGTTAGGGTTAGGGTTAGGGTTAGGGTTAGGGTTAGGGTTAGGGTTAGGGTTAGGGTTAGGATGAATGAACACCACAAGAACAATCCAAGATTAGGGTTAGGGTTAGGGTTAGGGTTAGGGTTAGGGTGAATGAACACCGCAAGAACAATCCAAGAATAGGGTTAGGGTTAGGGTTAGGATTAGGGTTAGGGTTAGGGTTAGGGTTAGGGTTAGGGTTAGGGTAAGGGTAAGGGTTAGGGTTAGGGTTAGGGTGAATGAACACCGCAAGAACAATCCAAGATAAGGGTTAGTGTTAGGTTTAGGGTTTGGGTTAGGGTTAGCGTTAGGGTTAGGGTGAATGAACACCGCAAGAACAATCCAAGAATAGGGTTAGGGTTAGGGTTAGGGTTAGGGTTAGGGTTAGGGTTAGGGTTAGGGTTAGGGTTAGGGTTAGGGTTAGGGTTAGAGTGAATGAACACCGGAAGAACAATCCAAGAATCGGGTTAGGGTTAGGGTTAGGGTTAGGGTTAGGGTTAGGGTTAGGGTTAGGGTTAGGGTTAGGGTTAGGGTTAGGGTTAGGATGAATGAACACTACAAGAACAATCCAAGATAAGGGTTAGTGTTAGTGTTAGTGTTAGTGTTAGTGTTAGGGTTAGGGTTAGGGTTAGGGTTAGGGTTAGGGTTAGGGTTAGGGTTAGGGTTAGGGTTAGGGTTAGGGTTAGGATGAATGAACACTACAAGAACAATCCAAGATTAGGGTTAGGGTTAGGGTTAGGGTTAGGGTTAGGGTTAGGGTGAATGAACACCGCAAGAACAATCCAAGATTAGGGTTAGGGTTAGGGTTAGGGTTAGGGTGAATGAACACCGCAAGAACAATCCAAGGATAGGGTTAGGGTTAGGGTTAGGGTTAGGGTTAGGGTTAGGGTTAGGGTTAGGGTTAGGGTTAGGGTTAGGGTTAGGGTTAGGGTTAGGGTTAGGGTTAGGGTTAGGGTTAGGGTTAGGGTTAGGGTTAGGGTTAGGGTGAATGAACACCGCAAGAACAATCCAAGATTAGGGTTAGGGTTAGGGTTAGGGTTAGGGTTAGGGTTAGGGTTAGGGTTAGGGTTAGGATGAATGAACACCACAAGAACAATCCAAGATTAGGGTTAGGGTTAGGGTTAGGGTTAGGGTTAGGGTGAATGAACACCGCAAGAACAATCCAAGAATAGGGTTAGGGTTAGGGTTAGGGTTAGGGTTAGGGTTAGGGTTAGGGTTAGGGTTAGGGTTAGGGTTAGGGTTAGGGTAAGGGTAAGGGTTAGGGTTAGGGTGAATGAACACCGCAAGAACAATCCAAGATAAGGGTTAGTGTTAGGTTTAGGGTTAGGGTTAGCGTTAGGGTTAGGGTGAATGAACACCGCAAGAACAATCCAAGAATAGGGTTAGGGTTAGGGTTAGGGTTAGGGTTAGGGTTAGGGTTAGGGTTAGGGTTAGGGTTAGGGTTAGGGTTAGAGTGAATGAACACCGGAAGAACAATCCAAGAATAGTGTTAGTGTTAGGGTTAGGGTTAGGGTTAGGGTTAGGGTTAGGGTTAGGGTTAGGGTTAGGGTTAGGGTTAAGGTTAGGGTTAGGGTTAGGGTTAGGATGAATGAACACTACAAGAACAATCCAAGATTAGGGTTAGGGTTAGGGTTAGGGTTAGGGTGAATGAACACCGCAAGAACAATCCAAGATTAGTGTTAGGGTTAGGGTTAGGGTTAGGGTTAGGGTTAGGGTTAGGGTTAGGGTTAGGGTTAGGGTTAGGATGAATGAACACAACAAGAACAATCCAAGATTAGGGTTAGGGTTAGGGTTAGGGTTAGTGTGAATGAACAACGCAAGAACATACTAAGATTAGGGTTAGGGATAGGGTTAGGGTTAGGGTTAGGGTTAGGGTTAGGGTTAGGGTTAGGGTGAATGAACACCGCAAGAACAATCCAAGATTAGGGTTAGGGTTAGGGTTAGGGTTAGGGTTAGGGTTAGGGTTACGGTTAGGGTGAATGAACACCGCAAGAGCAATCCAAGATTAGGGTTAGGGTAAGGGTTAGGGTTAGGGTTAGGGTTAGGGTTAGTTTTAGGGTTAGGGTTAGGGTTAGGGTTAGGGTTAGGGTTAGGATGAATGAACACGACAAGAACAATCCAAGATAAGGGTTAGTGTTAGGTTTAGGGTTAGGGTTAGGGTTAGGGTTAGGGTTAGGGTTAGGATGAATGAACACCGCAAGAACAATCCAAGATTAGGGTTAGGGTTAGGGTTAGGGTTAGGGTTAGGGTTAGGGTTAGGGTTAGGGTTAGGGTTAGGGTTAGGGTTAGGGTTAGGGTTAGGGTTAGGGTTAGGATGAATGAACACTACAAGAACAATCCAAGATTAGGGTTAGGGTTAGGGTTAGGGTTAGGGTTAGGGTGAATGAACACCGCAAGAACAATCCAAGATTAGGGTTAGGGTTAGGGTTAGGGTTAGGGTTAGGGTTAGGGTTAGGGTTAGGGTTAGGGTTAGGGTTAGGGTGAATGAACACCGCAAGAACAATCCAATATTAGGGTTAGGGTTAGGGTTAGGGTTAGGGTTAGGGTTAGGGTTAGGGTTAGGGTTAGGGTTAGGGTGAATGAACACCGCAAGAGAAATCCAAGATTAGGGTTAGGGTAAGGGTTAGGGTTAGGGTTAGGGTTAGGGTTGGGGTTAGGGTTAGGGTTAGGGTTAGGGTTAGGGTTAGGGTTAGGGTTAGGGTTAGGGTTAGGGTTAGGGTTAGGGTTAGGGTTAGGTTTAGGATGAATGAACACCGCAAGAACAATCCAAGATTAGGGTTAGGGTTAGGGTTAGGGTTAGGGTTAGGGTTAGGGTTAGGGTTAGGGTTAGGGTTAGGGTTAGGGTTAGATTTAGATTTAGGGTTAGGGTTAGGGTTAGGGTTAGGGTTAGGATCAATGAAAACTACAAGAACAATCCAAGATTAGGGTTAGGGTTAGGGTTAGGGTTAGGGTTAGGGTTAGGGTTAGGGTTAGGGTGAATGAACACCGCAAGAACAGTCCAAGATTAGGGTTAGGGTTAGGCTTAGGGTTAGGATGAATGAACACCACAAGAACAATCCAAGATTAGGGTTAGGGTTAGGGTTAGGGTTAGGGTTAGGGTTAGGGTTAGGGTTAGGGTTAGGGTTAGGGTTAGGGTTAGGGTTAGGGTGAATGAACACCGCAAGAACAATCCAAGATTAGGGTTAGGGTTAGGGTTAGGGTTAGGGTTAGGGTTAGGGTTAGGGTTAGGGTTAGGGTTAGGGTTAGGGTTAGGGTTAGGGTGAATGAACACCGCAAGAGCAATCCAAGATTAGGGTTAGGGTAAGGGTTAGGGTTAGGGTTAGGGTTAGGGTTAGGGTTAGGGTTAGGTTTAGGATGAATGAACACCGCAAGAACAATCCAAGATTAGGGTTAGGGTTAGGGTTAGGGTTAGGGTTAGGGTTAGGGTTAGGGTTAGGGTTAGGATGAATGAACACCGCAAGAACAATCCAAGATTAGGGTTAGGGCTAGGGTTAGGGTTAGGGTTAGGGTTAGGGTTAGGGTTAGGGTGAATGAACACCGCAAGAAATATCCAAGATTTGGGTTAGGGTTAGGGTTAGGGTTAGGGTTAAGGTTAGGGTTAGGGTTACGGTTAGGGTTAGGGTTAGGGTTAGGGTTAGGGTTAGGGTGAATGAACACCGCAAGAGCAATCCAAGATTAGGGTTAGGGTAAGGGTTAGGGTTAGGGTTAGGGTTAGGGTTAGGGTTAGGGTTAGTTTTAGGGTTAGGGTTAGGGTTAGGCTTAGGGTTAGGGTTGGGGTTAGGGTTAGGGTTAGGGTTAGGGTTAGGGTTAGGATGAATGAACACCGCAAGAACAATCCAAGATTAGGGTTAGGGTTAGGGTTAGGGTTAGGGTTAGGGTTAGGGTTAGGATTAGGGTTTGGGTTAGGGTTAGGGTTAGGGTTAGGGTTAGGGTTAGGGTTAGGGTTAGGGTTAGGGTTTGGATGAATGAACACTACAAGAACAATCCAAGATTAGGGTTAGGGTTAGGGTTAGGGTTAGGGTTAGGGTTAGGGTTAGGGTTAGGGTTAGGGTGAATGAACACCGCAAGAACAATCCAAGATTAGGGTTAGGGTTAGGGTTAGGGTTAGGGTTAGGGTGAATGAACACCGCAAGAACAATCCAAGAATAGGGTTAGGGTTAGGGTTAGGGTTAGGGTTAGGGTTAGGGTTAGGGTTAGGGTTAGGGTTAGGGTTAGGGTTAGGGTGAATGAACACCGCAAGAACAATCCAAGATTAGGGTTAGGGTTAGGGTTAGGGTTAGGGTTAGGGTTAGGGTTAGGGTTAGGGTTAGGGTTACGGTTAGGATGAATGAACACCACAAGAACAATCCAAGATTAGGGTTAGGGTTAGGGTTAGGGTTAGGGTGAATGAACACCGCAAGAACAATCCAAGAATAGGGTTAGGGTTAGGGTTAGGGTTAGGGTTAGGGTTAGGGTTAGGATTAGGGTTAGGGTTAGGGTTAGGGTTAGGGTTAGGGTTAGGGTTAGGGTAAGGGTAAGGGTAAGGGTTAGGGTTAGGGTTAGGGTGAATGAACACCGCAAGAACAATCCAAGATAAGGGTTAGTGTTAGGTTTAGGGTTAGGGTTAGGGTTAGCGTTAGGGTTAGGGTGAATGAACACCGCAAGAACAATCCAAGAATAGGGTTAGGGTTAGGGTTAGGGTTAGGGTTAGGGTTAGGGTTAGGGTTAGGGTTAGGGTTAGGGTTAGGGTTAGAGTGAATGAACACCGGAAGAACAATCCAAGAATAGGGTTAGGGTTAGGGTTATGGTTAGGGTTAGGGTTAGGGTTAGGGTTAGGGTTAGGGTTAGGGTTAGGGTTAGGGTTAGGATGAATGAACACTACAAGAACAATCCAAGATAAGGGTTAGTGTTAGTGTTAGTGTTAGTGTTAGTGTTAGGGTTAGGGTTAGGGTTAGGGTTAGGGTTAGGGTTAGGGTTAGGGTTAGAGTTAGGGTTAGGGTTAGGTTTAGGATGAATGAACACCGCAAGAACAATCCAAGATTAGGGTTAGGGTTAGGGTTAGGGTTAGGGTTAGGGTTAGGGTTAGGGTTAGGGTTAGGGTTAGGATGAATGAACACTACAAGAACAATCCAAGATTAGGGTTAGGGATAGGGTTAGGGTTAGGGTTAGGGTTAGGGTGAATGAACACCGCAAGAACAATCCAAGATTAGGGTTAGGGTTAGGGTTAGGGTTAGGGTTAGGGTTAGGGTTAGGGTTAGGGTGAATGAACACCGCAAGAACAATCCAAGGATAGGGTTAGGGTTAGGGTTAGGGTTAGGGTTAGGGTTAGGGTTAGGGTTAGGGTTAGGATTAGGGTTAGGGTTAGGGTTAGGGTTAGGGTTAGGGTTAGGGTGAATGAACACCGCAAGAA
>NW_028113105.1:110000-112500 GCF_964234715.1 Podarcis melisellensis | reverse complement strand
GTTAGTGTTAGTGTTAGGGTTAGGGTTAGGGTTAGGGTTAGGGTTAGGATTAGGGTTAGGGTTAGGGTTAGGGTGAATGAACACCGCAAAAACAATCCAAGAATAGGGTTAGGGTTAGGGTTAGGGTTAGGGTTAGGGTTAGGGTTAGGGTTAGGGTTAGGGTTAGGGTTAGGGTTAGGGTTAGGATGAATGAACACCACAAGAACAATCCAAGATTAGGGTTAGGGTTAGGGTTAGGGTTAGGGTTAGGGTTAGGGTTAGGGTTAGGGTTAGGGTGAATGAACAACACAAGAACAATCCAAGATTAGGGTTAGGGTTAGGGTTAGGGTTAGGGTTAGGGTTAGGGTTAGGGTTAGGGTTAGGGTGAATGAACACCGCAAGAGCAATCCAAGATTAGGGTTTGGGTAAGGGTTAGGGTTAGGGTTAGGGTTAGGGTTAGTTTTAGGGTTAGGGTTAGGGTTAGGGTTAGGGTTAGGGTTAGGGTTAGGGTTGGGGTTAGGGTTAGGGTTAGGGTTAGGGTTAGGATGAATGAACACCGCAAGAACAATCCAAGATTAGGGTTAGGGTTAGGGTTAGGGTTAGGGTTAGGGTTAGGGTTAGGGTTAGGGTTAGGGTTAGGGTTAGGATGAATGACACTACAAGAACAATCCAAGATTAGGGTTAGGGTTAGGGTTAGGGTTAGGGTTAGGGTTAGGGTTAGGGTTAGGGTTAGGGTGAATGAACACCACAAGAACAATGCAAGATTAGGGTTAGGGTTAGGGTTAGGGTTAGGGTTAGGGTTAGGGTTAGGGTTAGGGTTAGGGTGAATGAACACCGCAAGAACAATCCAAGAATAGGGTTAGGGTTAGGGTTAGGGTTAGGGTTAGGATGAATGAACACCGCAAGAACAATCCAAGATTAGGGTTAGGGTTAGGGTTAGGGTTAGGGTTAGGGTTAGGGTTAGGGTTAGGGTTAGGGTTAGGGTTAGGGTTAAGATGAATGAACACCACAAAAACAATCCAAGATTAGGGTTAGGGTTAGGGTTAGGGTTAGGGTTAGGGTTAGGGTGAATGAACACCGCAAGAACAATCCAAGATTAGGGTTAGGGTTAGGGTTAGGGTTAGGGTTAGGGTTAGGGTTAGGGTGAATGAACAACACAAGAACAATCCAAGATTAGGGTTAGGGTTAGGGTTAGGGTTAGGATTAGGGTTAGGGTTAGGGTTAGGGTTAGGGTTAGGGTTAGGGTAAGGGTTAGGATGAATGAACACCGCAAGAACAATCTAAGATTAGGGTTAGGGTTAGGGTTACGGTTAGGATGAATGAACACTACAAGAACAATCCAAGATTAGGGTTAGAGTTAGGGTTAGGGTTAGGGTTAGGGTTAGGGTTAGGGTTAGGGTTAGGGTTAGGGTTAGGGTTAGGGTTAGGGTTAGGGTTAGGATGAATGACACTACAAGAACAAGCCAAGATTAGGGTTAGGGTTAGGGTTAGTGTTAGGGTTAGGGTTAGGGTTAGGGTTAGGGTGAATGAACACCGCAAGAACAATCCAAGAATAGGGATAGGGTTAGGGTTAGAGTTAGGGTTAGGGTTAGGGTTAGGGTTAGGGTGAATGAACACCGCAAGAACAATCCAAGAATAGGGTTAGGGTTAGGGTTAGGGTTAGGGTTAGGGTTAGGGTTAGGGTTAGGGTTAGGGTTAGGGTTAGTGTTAGTGTTAGTGTTAGTGTTAGTGTTAGTGTTAGTGTTAGTGTTAGGGTTAGGGTTAGGGTTAGGGTTAGGATTAGGGTTAGGGTTAGGGTTAGGGTGAATGAACACCGCAAAAACAATCCAAGAATAGGGTTAGGGTTAGGGTTAGGGTTAGGGTTAGGGTTAGGGTTAGGGTTAGGGTTAGGGTTAGGGTTAGGGTTAGGATGAATGAACACCACAAGAACAATCCAAGATTAGGGTTAGGGTTAGGGTTAGGGTTGGGGTTGGGGTTAGGGTTAGGGTTAGGGTTAGGGTTAGGGTTAGGGTTAGGGTTAGGGTTTGGGTCAGGGTTAGGATGAATGAACACCACAAGAACAATCCAAGATTAGGGTTAGGGTTAGGGTTAGGGTTAGGGATAGGGTGAATGAACAACGCAAGAACAATCCAAGATTAGGGTTAGGGTTAGGGTTAGGGTTAGGGTTAGGGTTAGGGTTAGGGTTAGGGTTAGGGTTAGGGTTAGGGTTAGGGTTAGGGTAGGGTTAGGGTTAGGGTGAATGAACACCGCAAGAACAATCCAAGATTAGGGTTAGGGTTAGGGATAGGGTTAGGGTTAGGGTTAGGGTTAGGGTTAGGGTTAGGGTTAAGGTAAAGGTTAGGGTTAGGATTAGGGTTAGGGTTAGGGTTAGGGTTAGGGTTAGGGTTAGGATGAATGAACACCACAAGAACAATCCAAGATTAGGGTTAGGGTTAGGGTTAGGGTTAGGGTTAGGGTTAGGGTTAGGGTTAGGGTTAGGGTTAGGGTGAATGAACACCGCAAGAGCAATCCAAGATTAGGG
>NW_028113105.1:80000-105000 GCF_964234715.1 Podarcis melisellensis | reverse complement strand
CCGCAAGAACAATCCAAGATTAGGGTTAGGGTTAGGGTTAGGGTTAGGGTTAGGGTTAGGGTTAGGGTTAGGGTTAGGGTTAGGGTTAGGATGAATGAACACTACAAGAACAATCCAAGATTAGGGTTAGGGTTAGGGTTAGGGTTAGGGTTAGGGTTAGGGTTAGGGTTAGGGTTAGGGTTAGGGTTAGGGTTAGGGTTAGGGTTAGGGTTAGGGTTAGGGTGAATGAACACCACAAGAACAATGCAAGATTAGGGTTAGGGTTAGGGTTAGGGTTAGGGTTAGGGTTAGGGTTAGGGTTAGGGTTAGGGTGAATGAACACCGCAAGAACAATCCAAGAATAGGGTTAGGGTTAGGGTTAGGGTTAGGGTTAGGATGAATGAACACCGCAAGAACAATCCAAGATTAGGGTTAGGGTTAGGGTTAGGGTTAGGGTTAGGGTTAGGGTTAGGGTTAGGGTTAGGGTTAGGGTTAGGATGAATGAACACCACAAAAACAATCCAAGATTAGGGTTAGGGTTAGGGTTAGGGTTAGGGTTAGGGTTAGGGTTAGGGTTAGGGTGAATGAACACCGCAAGAACAATCCAAGATTAGGGTTAGGGTTAGGGTTAGGGTTAGGGTTAGGGTGAATGAACAACACAAGAACAATCCAAGATTAGGGTTAGGGTTAGGGTTAGGGTTAGGGTTAGGGTTAGGGTTAGGGTTAGGGTTAGGGTTAGGGTTAGGGTTAGGGTGAATGAACACCGCAAGAGCAATCCAAGATTAGGGTTTGGGTAAGGGTTAGGGTTAGGGTTAGTTTTAGGGTTAGGGTTAGGGTTAGGGTTAGGGTTAGGGTTAGGGTTGGGGTTAGGGTTAGGGTTAGGGTTAGGGTTAGGGTTAGGGTTAGGGTTAGGGTTAGGGTTAGGGTTAGGGTTAGGATGAATGAACACCGCAAGAACAATCCAAGATTAGGGTTAGGGTTAGGGTTAGGGTTAGGGTTAGGGTTAGGGTTAGGGTTAAGGTTAGGATGAATGACACTACAAGAACAATCCAAGATTAGGGTTAGGGTTAGGGTTAGGGTTAGGGTTAGGGTTAGGGTTAGGGTTAGGGTTAGGGTTAGGGTTAGGGTGAATGAACACCACAAGAACAATGCAAGATTAGGGTTAGGGTTAGGGTTAGGGTTAGGGTTAGGGTTAGGGTTAGGGTTAGGGTTAGGGTGAATGAACACCGCAAGAACAATCCAAGAATAGGGTTAGGGTTAGGGTTAGGGTTAGGGTTAGGATGAATGAACACCGCAAGAACAATCCAAGATTAGGGTTAGGGTTAGGGTTAGGGTTAGGGTTAGGGTTAGGGTTAGGGTTAGGGTTAGGGTTAGGGTTAGGGTTAGGGTTAGGGTTAGGGTTAGGATGAATGAACACCACAAAAACAATCCAAGATTAGGGTTAGGGTTAGGGTTAGGGTTAGGGTTAGGGTTAGGGTGAATGAACACCGCAAGAACAATCCAAGATTAGGGTTAGGGTTAGGGTTAGGGTTAGGGTTAGGGTTAGGGTTAGGGTTAGGGTTAGGGTTAGGGTTAGGGTTAGGGTTAGGGTGAATGAACAACACAAGAACAATCCAAGATTAGGGTTAGGGTTAGGGTTAGGGTTAGGGTTAGGGTTAGGGTTAGGGTTAGGGTTAGGGTAAGGGTTAGGATGAATGAACACCGCAAGAACAATCTAAGATTAGGGTTAGGGTTAGGGTTACGGTTAGGATGAATGAACACTACAAGAACAATCCAAGATTAGGGTTAGAGTTAGGGTTAGGGTTAGGGTTAGGGTTAGGGTTAGGGTTAGGGTTAGGGTTAGGGTTCGGGTTCGGGTTCGGGTTAGGGTTAGGGTGAATGAACACCGCAAGAACAATCCACGATTAGGGTTAGAGTTAGGGTTAGGGTTAGGGTTAGGGTTAGGGTTAGGGTTAGGGTTAGGGTTAGGGTTAGGGTTCGGGTTCGGGTTAGGGTTAGGGTGAATGAACACCGCAAGAACAATCCACGATTAGGGTTAGGGTTAGGGTTAGGGTTAGGGTTAGGGTTAGGGTTAGGGTTAGGGTTAGGATGAATGAACACTACAAGAACAATCGAAGATTAGGATTAGGGTTAGGGTTAGGGTTAGGGTTAGGGTTAGGGTTAGGGTTAGGGTTAGGGTTTGGGTTAGGGTTAGGGTGAATGAACACCACAAGAGCAATGCAAGATTAGGGTTAGGGTTAGGGTTAGGGTTAGGGTTAGGGTTAGGGTTAGGGTGAATGAACATAGCAAGAACAATCCAAGAATAGGGTTAGGGTTAGGGTTAGGGTTAGGATGAATGAACACCGCAAGAACAATCCAAGATTAGGGTTAGGGTTAGGGTTAGGGTTAGGGTTAGGGTTAGGGTTAGGGTTAGGATGAATGAACACCACAAAAACAATCCAAGATTAGGGTTAGGGTTAGGGTTAGGGTTAGGGTTAGGGTTATGGTGAATGAACACCGCAAGAACAATCCAAGATTAGGGTTAGGGTTAGGGTTAGGGTTAGGGTTAGGGTTAGGGTTAGGGTTAGGGTTAGGGTTAGGGTGAATGAACAACACAAGAACAATCCAAGATTAGGGTTAGGGTTAGGGTTAGGGTTAGGGTTAGGGTTAGGGTTAGGGTAAGGGTTAGGATGAATGAACACCGCAAGAACAATCTAAGATTAGGGTTAGGGTTAGGGTTACGGTTAGGATGAATGAACACTACAAGAACAATCCAAGATTAGGGTTAGAGTTAGGGTTAGGGTTAGGGTTAGGGTTAGGGTTAGGGTTCGGGTTAGGGTTAGGGTTAGGGTTAGGGTTAGGGTTAGGGTTAGGGTTAGGGTTAGGGTGAATGAACACCGCAAGAACAATCCAAGATCAGGGTTAGGGTTAGGGTTAGGGTTAGGGTTAGGATGAATGAACACCACAAGAACAATCAAAGATTAGGGTTAGGGTTAGGGTTAGGGTTAGGGTTAGGGTTAGGGTTAGGGTTAGGGTTAGGGTTAGGGTTAGGGTTAGGGTGAATGAACACCGCAAGAACAATCCAAGATTAGGGTTAGGGTTAGGGTTAGGGTTAGTGTTAGGATGAATGAACACCAGAAGAACAATCCAAGATTAGGGTTAGGGTTAGGGTTAGGGTTAGGGTTAGGGTTAGGGTGAATGAACACCGCAAGAACAATCCAAGAATAGGGATAGGGTTAGGGTTAGGGTTAGGGTTAGGGTTAGGGTTAGGGTTAGGGTTAGGGTGAATGAACACCGCAAGAACAATCCAAGAATAGGGTTAGGGTTAGGGTTAGGGTTAGGGTTAGGGTTAGGGTTAGGGTTAGGGTTAGGGTTAGTGTTAGTGTTAGGGTTAGGGTTAGGGTTAGGATTAGGGTTAGGGTTAGGGTTAGGGTGAATGAACACCGCAAGAACAATCCAAGAATAGGGTTAGGGTTAGGGTTAGGGTTAGGGTTAGTGTTAGGGTTAGGGTTAGGGTTAGGGTGAATGAACAACACAAGAACAATCCAAGATTAGGGTTAGGGTTAGGGTTAGGGTTAGGGTTAGGGTTAGGGTTAGGGTTAGGGTTAGGGTGAATGAACACCGCAAGAGCAATCCAAGATTAGGGTTTGGGTAAGGGTTAGGGTTAGGGTTAGTTTTAGGGTTAGGGTTAGGGTTAGGGTTAGGGTTAGGGTTAGGGTTGGGGTTAGGGTTAGGGTTAGGGTTAGGGTTAGGGTTAGGGTTAGGGTTAGGGTTAGGGTTAGGGTTAGGATGAATGAACACCGCAAGAACAATCCAAGATTAGGGTTAGGGTTAGGGTTAGGGTTAGGGTTAGGGTTAGGGTTAGGGTTAGGGTTAGGGTTAAGGTTAGGATGAATGACACTACAAGAACAATCCAAGATTAGGGTTAGGGTTAGGGTTAGGGTTAGGGTTAGGGTTAGGGTTAGGGTTAGGGTTAGGGTTAGGGTTAGGGTGAATGAACACCACAAGAACAATGCAAGATTAGGGTTAGGGTTAGGGTTAGGGTTAGGGTTAGGGTTAGGGTTAGGGTTAGGGTTAGGGTTAGGGTTAGGGTGAATGAACACCGCAAGAACAATCCAAGAATAGGGTTAGGGTTAGGGTTAGGGTTAGGGTTAGGGTTAGGATGAATGAACACCGCAAGAACAATCCAAGATTAGGGTTAGGGTTAGGGTTAGGGTTAGGGTTAGGGTTAGGGTTAGGGTTAGGGTTAGGGTTAGGGTTAGGGTTAGGATGAATGAACACCAGAAAAACAATCCAAGATTAGGGTTAGGGTTAGGGTTAGGGTTAGGGTTAGGGTTAGGGTGAATGAACACCGCAAGAACAATCCAAGATTAGGGTTAGGGTTAGGGTTAGGGTTAGGGTTAGGGTTAGGGTTAGGGTTAGGGTTAGGGTTAGGGTTAGGGTTAGGGTTAGGGTGAATGAACAACACAAGAACAATCCAAGATTAGGGTTAGGGTTAGGGTTAGGGTTAGGGTTAGGGTTAGGGTTAGGGTTAGGGTTAGGGTTAGGGTTAGGGTTAGGGTTAGGGTTAGGGTAAGGGTTAGGATGAATGAACACCGCAAGAACAATCTAAGATTAGGGTTAGGGTTAGGGTTACGGTTAGGATGAATGAACACTACAAGAACAATCCAAGATTAGGGTTAGAGTTAGGGTTAGGGTTAGGGTTAGGGTTAGGGTTAGGGTTAGGGTTAGGGTTAGGGTTAGGGTTCGGGTTCGGGTTCGGGTTCGGGTTAGGGTTAGGGTGAATGAACACCGCAAGAACAATCCACGATTAGGGTTAGAGTTAGGGTTAGGGTTAGGGTTAGGGTTAGGGTTAGGGTTAGGGTTAGGGTTAGGGTTAGGGTTAGGGTTCGGGTTCGGGTTCGGGTTAGGGTGAATGAACACCGCAAGAACAATCCACGATTAGGGTTAGGGTTAGGGTTAGGGTTAGGGTTAGGGTTAGGGTTAGGGTTAGGGTTAGGATGAATGAACACTACAAGAACAATCGAAGATTAGGGTTAGGGTTAGGGTTAGGGTTAGGGTTAGGGTTAGGGTTAGGGTTAGGGTTAGGGTTAGGGTTAGGGTTAGGGTTTGGGTTAGGGTTAGGGTGAATGAACACCACAAGAGCAATGCAAGATTAGGGTTAGGGTTAGGGTTAGGGTTAGGGTTAGGGTTAGGGTTAGGGTTAGGGTTAGGGTTAGGGTGAATGAACATAGCAAGAACAATCCAAGAATAGGGTTAGGGTTAGGGTTAGGGTTAGGATGAATGAACACCGCAAGAACAATCCAAGATTAGGGTTAGGGTTAGGGTTAGGGTTAGGGTTAGGGTTAGGGTTAGGATGAATGAACACCACAAAAACAATCCAAGATTAGGGTTAGGGTTAGGGTTAGGGTTAGGGTTATGGTGAATGAACACCGCAAGAACAATCCAAGATTAGGGTTAGGGTTAGGGTTAGGGTTAGGGTTAGGGTTAGGGTTAGGGTTAGGGTTAGGGTTAGGGTTAGGGTTAGGGTTAGGGTTAGGGTGAATGAACAACACAAGAACAATCCAAGATTAGGGTTAGGGTTAGGGTTAGGGTTAGGGTTAGGGTTAGGGTTAGGGTAAGGGTTAGGATGAATGAACACCGCAAGAACAATCTAAGATTAGGGTTAGGGTTAGGGTTACGGTTAGGATGAATGAACACTACAAGAACAATCCAAGATTAGGGTTAGAGTTAGGGTTAGGGTTAGGGTTAGGGTTAGGGTTAGGGTTCGGGTTAGGGTTAGGGTTAGGGTTAGGGTTAGGGTTAGGGTTAGGGTTAGGGTGAATGAACACCGCAAGAACAATCCAAGATCAGGGTTAGGGTTAGGGTTAGGGTTAGGGTTAGGATGAATGAACACCACAAGAACAATCAAAGATTAGGGTTAGGGTTAGGGTTAGGGTTAGGGTTAGGGTTAGGGTTAGGGTTAGGGTTAGGGTTAGGGTTAGGGTGAATGAACACCGCAAGAACAATCCAAGATTAGGGTTAGGGTTAGGGTTAGGGTTAGTGTTAGGATGAATGAACACCAGAAGAACAATCCAAGATTAGGGTTAGGGTTAGGGTTAGGGTTAGGGTTAGGGTTAGGGTGAATGAACACCGCAAGAACAATCCAAGAATAGGGATAGGGTTAGGGTTAGGGTTAGGGTTAGGGTTAGGGTTAGGGTTAGGGTTAGGGTGAATGAACACCGCAAGAACAATCCAAGAATAGGGTTAGGGTTAGGGTTAGGGTTAGGGTTAGGGTTAGGGTTAGGGTTAGTGTTAGTGTTAGGGTTAGGGTTAGGGTTAGGATTAGGGTTAGGGTTAGGGTTAGGGTGAATGAACACCGCAAGAACAATCCAAGAATAGGGTTAGGGTTAGGGTTAGGGTTAGGGTTAGGGTTAGGGTTAGGGTTAGGGTGAATGAACACCACAAGAACAATCCAAGATTAGGGTTAGGGTTAGGGTTAGGGTTGGGGTTGGGGTTAGGGTTAGGGTTAGGGTTAGGGTTAGGGTTAGGGTTAGGGTTTGGGTTAGGGTTAGGATGAATGAACACCACAAGAACAATCCAAGATTAGGGTTAGGGTTAGGGTTAGGGTTAGGGTTAGGGTTAGGGTTAGGGTTAGGGTTAGGGTTAGGGTTAGGGTTAGGGTTAGGGTGAATGAACAACGCAAGAACAATCCAAGATTAGGGTTAGGGTTAGGGTTAGGGTTAGGGTTAGGGTTAGGGTTAGGGTTAGGGTAGGGTTAGGGTTAGGGTTAGGGTTAGGGTTAGGGTTAGGGTTAGGGTGAATGAACACCGCAAGAACAATCCAAGATTAGGGTTAGGGTTAGGGTTAGGGTTAGGGTTAGGGTTAGGGTTAGGGTTAAGGTAAAGGTTAGGGTTAGGGTTAGGGTTAGGGTTAGGGTTAGGGTTAGGGTTAGGGTTAGGGTTAGGGTTAGGGTTAGGATGAATGAACACCACAAGAACAATCCAAGATTAGGGTTAGGGTTAGGGTTAGGGTTAGGGTTAGGGTTAGGGTTAGGGTTGGGGTTAGGGTTAGGGTTAGGGTTAGGGTTAGGGTTAGGGTTAGGGTTAGGGTTGGGGTTAGGGTTAGGGTTAGGGTTAGGGTTAGGGTTAGGGTTAGGGTTAGGATGAATGAACACCGCAAGAACAATCCAAGATTAGGGTTAGGGTTAGGGTTAGGGTTAGGGTTAGGGTTAGGGTTAGGGTGAATGAACACCGCAAGAAATATCCAAGATTTGGGTTAGGGTTAGGGTTAGGGTTAGGGTTAGGGTTAAGGTTAGGGTTAGGGTTAGGGTTAGGGTTAGGGTTAGGGTTAGGGGTAGGGTTAGGGTGAATGAACACCGCAAGAGCAATCCAAGATTAGGGTTTGGGTAAGGGTTAGGGTTATGGTTAGGGTTAGGGTTAGGGTTAGTTTTAGGGTTAGGGTTAGGGTTAGGGTTAGGGTTAGGGTTAGGGTTAGGGTTAGGGTTGGGGTTAGGGTTAGGGTTAGGGTTAGGGTTAGGATGAATGAACACCGCAAGAACAATCCAAGATTAGGGTTAGGGTTAGGGTTAGGGTTAGGGTTAGGGTTAGGGTTAGGGTTAGGGTTAGGGTTAGGGTTAGGGTTAGGGTTAGGGTTAGGATTAGGGTTAGGGTTAGGATGAATGAACACTACAAGAACAATCCAAGATTAGGGTTAGGGTTAGGGTTAGGGTTAGGGTTAGGGTTAGGGTTAGGGTGAATGAACACCACAAGAACAATGCAAGATTAGGGTTAGGGTTAGGGTTAGGGTTAGGGTTAGGGTTAGGGTTAGGGTTAGGGTGAATGAACACCGCAAGAACAATCCAAGAATAGGGTTAGGGTTAGGGTTAGGGTTAGGGTTAGGATGAATGAACACCACAAAAACAATCCAAGATTAGGGTTAGGGTTAGGGTTAGGGTTAGGGTTAGGGTTAGGGTTAGGGTTAGGGTTAGGGTGAATGAACACCGCAAGAACAATCCAAGATTAGGGTTAGGGTTAGGGTTAGGGTTAGGGTTAGGGTTAGGGTTAGGGTTAGGGTTAGGGTTAGGGTTAGGGTTAGGGTTAGGGTTAGGGTTAGGGTTAGGGCTAGGGTTAGGGTTAGGGTTAGGGTTAGGGTTAGGGTTAGGGTGAATGAACAACACAAGAACAATCCAAGATTAGGGTTAGGGTTAGGGTTAGGGTTAGGGTTAGGGTTAGGGTTAGGGTTAGGGTTAGGGTTAGGGTTAGGGTTAGGGTTAGGGTTAGGGTAAGGGTTAGGATGAATGAACACCGCAAGAACAATCTAAGATTAGGGTTAGGGTTAGGGTTACGGTTAGGATGAATGAACACCGCAAGAACAATCCATGATTAGGGTTAGGGTTAGAGTTAGGGTTAGGGTTAGGGTTAGGGTTAGGGTTAGGGTTAGGGTTAGGGTTAGGGTTAGGGTTAGGGTTAGGGTTAGGATGAATGAACACCACAAAAACAATCCAAGATTAGGGTTAGGGTTAGGGTTAGGGTTAGGGTTATGGTGAATGAACACCGCAAGAACAATCCAAGATTAGGGTTAGGGTTAGGGTTAGGGTTAGGGTTAGGGTTAGGGATAGGGTGAATGAACAACACAAGAACAATCCAAGATTAGGGTTAGGGTTAGGGTTAGGGTTAGGGTTAGGGTTAGGGTTAGGGTTAGGGTTAGCGTTAGGGTTAGGGTTAGGGTTAGGGTAAGGGTTAGGATGAATGAACACCGCAAGAACAATCTAAGATTAGGGTTAGGGTTAGGGTTACGGTTAGGATGAATGAACACTACAAGAACAATCCAAGATTAGGGTTAGAGTTAGGGTTAGGGTTAGGGTTAGGGTTAGGGTTAGGGTTAGGGTTAGGGTTAGGGTTAGGGTGAATGAACACCGCAAGAACAATCCAAGATCAGGGTTAGGGTTAGGGTTAGGGTTAGGATGAATGAACACCACAAGAACAATCCAAGATTAGGGTTAGGGTTAGGGTTAGGGTTAGGGTGAATGAACACCGCAAGAACAATCCAAGAATAGGGATAGGGTTAGGGTTAGGGTTAGGGTTAGGGTTAGGGTTAGGGTTAGGGTTAGGGTTAGGGTGAATGAACACCGCAAGAACAATCCAAGAATATGGTTAGGGTTAGGGTTAGGGTTAGGGTTAGGGTTAGGGATAGGGTTAGGGTTAGGGTTAGGGTTAGGGTTAGTGTTAGTGTTAGTGTTAGTGTTAGGGTTAGGGTTAGGGTTAGGGTTAGGGTTAGGATTAGGGTTAGGGTTAGGGTTAGGGTGAATGAACACCGCAAGAACAATCCAAGAATAGGGTTAGGGTTAGGGTTAGGGTTAGGGTTAGGGTTAGGGTTAGGGTTAGGGTTAGGGTTAGGGTTAGGGTTAGGGTTAGGGTTAGGGTTAGGGTTAGGATGAATGAACACCACAAGAACAATCCAAGATTAGGGTTAGGGTTAGGGTTAGGGTTAGGGTTAGGGTTGGGGTTGGGGTTAGGGTTAGGGTTAGGGTTAGGGTTAGGGATAGGGTTTGGGTTAGGGTTAGGATGAATGAACACCACAAGAACAATCCAAGATTAGGGTTAGGGTTAGGGTTAGGGTTAGGGTTAGGGTGAATGAACAACGCAAGAACAATCCAAGATTAGGGTTAGGGTTAGGGTTAGGGTTAGGGTTAGGGTTAGGGTTAGGGTTAGGGTTAGGGTTTGGGTCAGGGTTAGGATGAATGAACACCACAAGAACAATCCAAGATTAGGGTTAGGGTTAGGGTTAGGGTTAGGGATAGGGTGAATGAACAACGCAAGAACAATCCAAGATTAGGGTTAGGGTTAGGGTTAGGGTTAGGGTTAGGGTTAGGGTTAGGGTTAGGGTTAGGGTTAGGGTTAGGGTAGGGTTAGGGTTAGGGTTAGGGTTAGGGTGAATGAACACCGCAAGAACAATCCAAGATTAGGGTTAGGGTTAGGGTTAGGGTTAGGGTTAGGGTTAGGGTTAGGGTTAGGGTTAGGGTTAGGGTTAGGGTTAGGGTTAGGATGAATGAACACCACAAGAACAATCCAAGATTAGGGTTAGGGTTAGGGTTAGGGTTAGGGTTAGGGTTAGGGTTAGGGTTAGGGTTAGGGTTAGGGTGAATGAACACCGCAAGAGCAATCCAAGATTAGGGTTTGGGTAAGGGTTAGGGTTAGGGTTAGGGTTAGGGTTAGTTTTAGGGTTAGGGTTAGGGTTAGGGTTAGGGTTAGGGTTAGGGTTAGGGTTAGGGTTAGGGTTAGGATGAATGAACACTACAAGAACAATCCAAGATTAGGGTTAGGGTTAGGGTTAGGGTTAGGGTTAGGGTTAGGGTTAGGGTTAGGGTTAGGGTGAATGAACACCACAAGAACAATCCAAGATTAGGGTTAGGGTTAGGGTTAGGGTTAGGGTTAGGGTGAATGAACACCGCAAGAACAATCCAAGAATAGGGTTAGGGTTAGGGTTAGGGTTAGGGTTAGGATGAATGAACACCGCAAGAACAATCCAAGATTAGGGTTAGGGTTAGGGTTAGGGTTAGGGTTAGGGTTAGGGTTAGGGTTAGGGTTAGGGTTAGGGTTAGGATGAATGAACACCACAAAAACAATCCAAGATTAGGGTTAGGGTTAGGGTTAGGGTTAGGGTTAGGGTGAATGAACACCGCAAGAACAATCCAAGATTAGGGTTAGGGTTAGGGTTAGGGTTAGGGTTAGGGTTAGGGTTAGGGTTAGGGTTAGGGTGAATGAACAACACAAGAACAATCCAAGATTAGGGTTAGGGTTAGGGTTAGGGTTAGGGTTAGGGTTAGGGTTAGGGTTAGGGTGAATGAACACCGCAAGAGCAATCCAAGATTAGGGTTTGGGTAAGGGTTAGGGTTAGGGTTAGGGTTAGGGTTAGTTTTAGGGTTAGGGTTAGGGTTAGGGTTAGGGTTAGGGTTAGGGTTAGGGTTGGGGTTAGGGTTAGGGTTAGGGTTAGGGTTAGGGTTAGGGTTAGGGTTAGGATGAATGAACACCGCAAGAACAATCCAAGATTAGGGTTAGGGTTAGGGTTAGGGTTAGGGTTAGGGTTAGGGTTAGGGTTAGGGTTAGGATGAATGACACTACAAGAACAATCCAAGATTATGGTTAGGGTTAGGGTTAGGGTTAGGGTTAGGGTTAGGGTTAGGGTTAGGGTTAGGGTGAATGAACACCACAAGAACAATGCAAGATTAGGGTTAGGGTTAGGGTTAGGGTTAGGGTTAGGGTTAGGGTTAGGGTTAGGGTTAGGGTTAGGGTTAGGGTTAGGGTTAGGGTGAATGAACACCGCAAGAACAATCCAAGAATAGGGTTAGGGTTAGGGTTAGGGTTAGGGTTAGGATGAATGAACACCGCAAGAACAATCCAAGATTAGGGTTAGGGTTAGGGTTAGGGTTAGGGTTAGGGTTAGGGTTAGGGTTAGGGTTAGGGTTAGGGTTAGGGTTAGGGTTAGGGTTAGGATGAATGAACACCACAAAAACAATCCAAGATTAGGGTTAGGGTTAGGGTTAGGGTTAGGGTTAGGGTTAGGGTTAGGGTGAATGAACACCGCAAGAACAATCCAAGATTAGGGTTAGGGTTAGGGTTAGGGTTAGGGTTAGGGTTAGGGTTAGGGTGAATGAACAACACAAGAACAATCCAAGATTAGGGTTAGGGTTAGGGTTAGGGTTAGGGTTAGGGTTAGGGTTAGGGTTAGGGTTAGGGTTAGGGTTAGGGTTAGGGTTAGGGTAAGGGTTAGGATGAATGAACACCGCAAGAACAATCTAAGATTAGGGTTAGGGTTAGGGTTACGGTTAGGATGAATGAACACTACAAGAACAATCCAAGATTAGGGTTAGAGTTAGGGTTAGGGTTAGGGTTAGGGTTAGGGTTAGGGTTAGGGTTCGGGTTCGGGTTAGGGTTAGGGTTAGGGTTAGGGTGAATGAACACCGCAAGAACAATCCACGATTAGGGTTAGGGTTAGGGTTAGGGTTAGGGTTAGGGTTAGGGTTAGGGTTAGGGTTAGGGTTAGGATGAATGAACACCACAAGAACAATCCAAGATTACTGTTAGGGTTAGGGTTAGGGTTAGGGTTAGGGTGAATGAACACCGCAAGAACAATCCAAGAATAGGGATAGGGTTAGGGTTAGGGTTAGGGTTAGGGTTAGGGTTAGGGTTAGGGTTAGGGTTAGGGTTAGGGTTAGGGTGAATGAACACCGCAAGAACAATCCAAGAATATGGTTAGGGTTAGGGTTAGGGTTAGGGTTAGGGTTAGGGTTAGTGTTAGTGTTAGTGTTAGTGTTAGTGTTAGTGTTAGGGTTAGGGTTAGGGTTAGGATTAGGGTTAGGGTTAGGGTTAGGGTGAATGAACACCGCAAGAACAATCCAAGAATAGGGTTAGGGTTAGGGTTAGGGTTAGGGTTAGGGTTAGGGTTAGGGTTAGGGTTAGGGTTAGGGTTAGGATGAATGAACACCACAAGAACAATCCAAGATTAGGGTTAGGGTTAGGGTTAGGGTTAGGGTTGGAGTTGGGGTTAGGGTTAGGGTTAGGGTTAGGGTTAGGGTTAGGGTTTGGGTTAGGGTTAGGGTGAATGAACACCACAAGAACAATCCAAGATTAGGGTTAGGGTTAGGGTTAGGGTTAGGGTTAGGGTGAATGAACAACGCAAGAACAATCCAAGATTAGGGTTAGGGTTAGGGTTAGGGTTAGGGTTAGGGTTAGGGTTAGGGTTAGGGTTAGGGTTAGGGTTAGGGTTAGGGTTAGGGTTTGGGTCAGGGTTAGGATGAATGAACACCACAAGAACAATCCAAGATTAGGGTTAGGGTTAGGGTTAGGGTTAGGGTTAGGGATAGGGTGAATGAACAACGCAAGAACAATCCAAGATTAGGGTTAGGGTTAGGGTTAGGGTTAGGGTTAGGGTTAGGGTTAGGGTTAGGGTTAGGGTTAGGGTTAGGGTAGGGTTAGGGTTAGGGTTAGGGTTAGGGTGAATGAACACCGCAAGAACAATCCAAGATTAGGGTTAGGGTTAGGGTTAGGGTTAGGGTTAGGGTTAGGGTTAGGGTTAGGGTTAAGGTAAAGGTTAGGGTTAGGATTAGGGTTAGGGTTAGGGTTAGGGTTAGGGTTAGGGTTAGGATGAATGAACACCACAAGAACAATCCAAGATTAGGGTTAGGGTTAGGGTTAGGGTTAGGGTTAGGGTTAGGGTTAGGGTTAGGGTGAATGAACACCGCAAGAGCAATCCAAGATTAGGGTTTGGGTAAGGGTTAGGGTTAGGGTTAGGGTTAGGGTTAGGGTTAGGGTTAGGGTTAGGGTTTGGGTCAGGGTTAGGATGAATGAACACCACAAGAACAATCCAAGATTAGGGTTAGGGTTAGGGTTAGGGTTAGGGATAGGGTGAATGAACAACGCAAGAACAATCCAAGATTAGGGTTAGGGTTAGGGTTAGGGTTAGGGTTAGGGTTAGGGTTAGGGTTAGGGTTAGGGTTAGGGTTAGGGTTAGGGTTAGGGTGAATGAACACCGCAAGAACAATCCAAGATTAGGGTTAGGGTTAGGGTTAGGGTTAGGGTTAGGGTTAGGGTTAAGGTAAAGGTTAGGGTTAGGATTAGGGTTAGGGTTAGGGTTAGGGTTAGGGTTAGGGTTAGGATGAATGAACACCACAAGAACAATCCAAGATTAGGGTTAGGGTTAGGGTTAGGGTTAGGGTTAGGGTTAGGGTTAGGGTTAGGGTGAATGAACACCGCAAGAGCAATCCAAGATTAGGGTTTGGGTAAGGGTTAGGGTTAGGGTTAGGGTTAGGGTTAGGGTTAGGGTTAGTTTTAGGGTTAGGGTTAGGGTTAGGGTTAGGGTTGGGGTTAGGGTTAGGGTTAGGGTTAGGATGAATGAACACCGCAAGAACAATCCAAGATTAGGGTTAGGGTTAGGGTTAGGGTTAGGGTTAGGGTTAGGGTTAGGGTTAGGGTTAGGGTTAGGATTAGGGTTAGGATGAATGAACACTACAAGAACAATCCAAGATTAGGGTTAGGGTTAGGGTTAGGGTTAGGGTTAGGGTTAGGGTTAGGGTTAGGGTTAGGGTGAATGAACACCACAAGAACAATGCAAGATTAGGGTTAGGGTTAGGGTTAGGGTTAGGGTTAGGGTTAGGGTTAGGGTTAGGGTTAGGGTTAGGGTTAGGATGAATGAACACCGCAAGAACAATCCAAGATTAGGGTTAGGGTTAGGGTTAGGGTTAGGGTTAGGGTTAGGGTTAGGGTTAGGGTGAATGAACACCGCAAGAGCAATCCAAGATTAGGGTTAGGGTTAGGGTTAGGGTTAGGGTTAGGATGAATGAACACCGCAAGAACAATCCAAGATTAGGGTTAGGGTTAGGGTTAGGGTTAGGGTTAGGGTTAGGGTTAGGGTTAGGGTTAGGGTTAGGGTTAGGGTTAGGGTTAGGGTTAGGATGAATGAACACCACAAAAACAATCCAAGATTAGGGTTAGGGTTAGGGTTAGGGTTAGGGTTAGGGTTAGGGTGAATGAACACCGCAAGAACAATCCAAGATTAGGGTTAGGGTTAGGGTTAGGGTTAGGGTTAGGGTTAGGGTTAGGGTTAGGGTTAGGGTTAGGGTTAGGGTGAATGAACAACACAAGAACAATCCAAGATTAGGGTTAGGGTTAGGGTTAGGGTTAGGGTTAGGGTTAGGGTTAGGGTTAGGGTTAGGGTTGGGGTTAGGGTTAGGGTTAGGGTTAGGGTTAGGGTTAGGGTTAGGGTTAGGGTTAGGGTTAGGATGAATGAACACCGCAAGAACAATCCAAGATTAGGGTTAGGGTTAGGGTTAGGGTTAGGGTTAGGGTTAGGGTTAGGGTTAGGGTTAGGGTTAGGATGAATGACACTACAAGAACAATCCAAGATTAGGGTTAGGGTTAGGGTTAGGGTTAGGGTTAGGGTTAGGGTTAGGGTTAGGGTTAGGGTTAGGGTGAATGAACACCACAAGAACAATGCAAGATTAGGGTTAGGGTTAGGGTTAGGGTTAGGGTTAGGGTTAGGGTTAGGGTTAGGATGAATGAACACCACAAAAACAATCCAAGATTAGGGTTAGGGTTAGGGTTAGGGTTAGGGTTAGGGTTAGGGTTAGGGTGAATGAACACCGCAAGAACAATCCAAGATTAGGGTTAGGGTTAGGGTTAGGGTTAGGGTTAGGGTTAGGGTTAGGGTTAGGGTTAGGGTTAGGGTGAATGAACAACACAAGAACAATCCAAGATTAGGGTTAGGGTTAGGGTTAGGGTTAGGGTTAGGGTTAGGGTTAGGGTTAGGGTAAGGGTTAGGATGAATGAACACCGCAAGAACAATCTAAGATTAGGGTTAGGGTTAGGGTTACGGTTAGGATGAATGAACACTACAAGAACAATCCAAGATTAGGGTTAGAGTTAGGGTTAGGGTTAGGGTTAGGGTTAGGGTTAGGGTTAGGGTTCGGGTTCGGGTTCGGGTTAGGGTTAGGGTGAATGAACACCGCAAGAACAATCCACGATTAGGGTTAGGGTTAGGGTTAGGGTTAGGGTTAGGGTTAGGGTTAGGGTTAGGGTTAGGGTTAGGATGAATGAACACCACAAGAACAATCCAAGATTACTGTTAGGGTTAGGGTTAGGGTTAGGGTTAGGGTGAATGAACACCGCAAGAACAATCCAAGAATAGGGATAGGGTTAGGGTTAGGGTTAGGGTTAGGGTTAGGGTTAGGGTTAGGGTTAGGGTTAGGGTTAGGGTGAATGAACACCGCAAGAACAATCCAAGAATATGGTTAGGGTTAGGGTTAGGGTTAGGGTTAGGGTTAGGGTTAGGGTTAGGGTTAGGGTTAGGGTTAGGGTTAGTGTTAGTGTTAGTGTTAGTGTTAGGGTTAGGGTTAGGGTTAGGATTAGGGTTAGGGTTAGGGTGAATGAACACCGCAAGAACAATCCAAGAATAGGGTTAGGGTTAGGGTTAGGGTTAGGGTTAGGGTTAGGGTTAGGGTTAGGGTTAGGGTTAGGGTTAGGGTTAGGGTTAGGGTTAGGGTTAGGGTTAGGATGAATGAACACCACAAGAACAATCCAAGATTAGGGTTAGGGTTAGGGTTAGGGTTAGGGTTGGGGTTGGGGTTAGGGTTAGGGTTAGGGTTAGGGTTAGGGTTAGGGTTAGGGTTAGGGTTTGGGTTAGGGTTAGGGTTAGGATGAATGAACACCACAAGAACAATCCAAGATTAGGGTTAGGGTTAGGGTTAGGGTTAGGGTTAGGGTTAGGGTGAATGAACAACGCAAGAACAATCCAAGATTAGGGTTAGGGTTAGGGTTAGGGTTAGGGTTAGGGTTAGGGTTAGGGTTAGGGTTAGGGTTAGGGTTAGGGTTAGGGTTTGGGTCAGGGTTAGGATGAATGAACACCACAAGAACAATCCAAGATTAGGGTTAGGGTTAGGGTTAGGGTTAGGGATAGGGTGAATGAACAACGCAAGAACAATCCAAGATTAGGGTTAGGGTTAGGGTTAGGGTTAGGGTTAGGGTTAGGGTTAGGGTTAGGGTTAGGGTTAGGGTTAGGGTTAGGGTTAGGGTAGGGTTAGGGTTAGGGTTAGGGTTAGGGTGAATGAACACCGCAAGAACAATCCAAGATTAGGGTTAGGGTTAGGGTTAGGGTTAGGGTTAGGGTTAGGGTTAGGGTTAGGGTTAAGGTAAAGGTTAGGGTTAGGATTAGGGTTAGGGTTAGGGTTAGGGTTAGGGTTAGGGTTAGGGTTAGGGTTAGGGTTAGGGTTAGGATGAATGAACACCACAAGAACAATCCAAGATTAGGGTTAGGGTTAGGGTTAGGGTTAGGGTTAGGGTTAGGGTTAGGGTTAGGGTGAATGAACACCGCAAGAGCAATCCAAGATTAGGGTTTGGGTAAGGGTTAGGCTTAGGGTTAGGGTTAGGGTTAGTTTTAGGGTTAGGGTTAGGGTTAGGGTTAGGGTTGGGGTTAGGGTTAGGGTTAGGGTTAGGATGAATGAACACCGCAAGAACAATCCAAGATTAGGGTTAGGGTTAGGGTTAGGGTTAGGGTTAGGGTTAGGGTTAGGGTTAGGGTTAGGATGAATGAACACTACAAGAACAATCCAAGATTAGGGTTAGGGTTAGGGTTAGGGTTAGGGTTAGGGTTAGGGTTAGGGTGAATGAACACCACAAGAACAATGCAAGATTAGGGTTAGGGTTAGGGTTAGGGTTAGGGTTAGGGTTAGGGTTAGGGTGAATGAACACCGCAAGAACAATCCAAGAATAGGGTTAGGGTTAGGGTTAGGGTTAGGGTTAGGGTTAGGGTTAGGATGAATGAACACCGCAAGAACAATCCAAGATTAGGGTTAGGGTTAGGGTTAGGGTTAGGGTTAGGGTTAGGGTTAGGGTTAGGATGAATGAACACCACAAAAACAATCCAAGATTAGGGTTAGGGTTAGGGTTAGGGTTAGGGTTAGGGTTAGGGTGAATGAACACCGCAAGAACAATCCAAGATTAGGGTTAGGGTTAGGGTTAGGGTTAGGGTTAGGGTTAGGGTGAATGAACAACACAAGAACAATCCAAGATTAGGGTTAGGGTTAGGGTTAGGGTTAGGGTTAGGGTTAGGGTGAATGAACACCGCAAGAGCAATCCAAGATTAGGGTTTGGGTAAGGGTTAGGGTTAGGGTTAGGGTTAGTTTTAGGGTTAGGGTTAGGGTTAGGGTTAGGGTTAGGGTTGGGGTTAGGGTTAGGGTTAGGGTTAGGGTTAGGGTTAGGATGAATGAACACCGCAAGAACAATCCAAGATTAGGGTTAGGGTTAGGATTAGGGTTAGGGTTAGGGTTAGGGTTAGGGTTAGGGTTAGGGTTAGGGTTAGGATGAATGACACTACAAGAACAATCCAAGATTAGGGTTACGGTTAGGGTTAGGGTTAGGGTTAGGGTTAGGGTTAGGGTGAATGAACACCACAAGAACAATGCAAGATTAGGGTTAGGGTTAGGGTTAGGGTTAGGGTTAGGGTTAGGGTTAGGGTTAGGGTTAGGGTTAGGGTGAATGAACACCGCAAGAACAATCCAAGAATAGGGTTAGGGTTAGGGTTAGGGTTAAGATGAATGAACACCGCAAGAACAATCCAAGATTAGGGTTAGGGTTAGGGTTAGGGTTAGGGTTAGGGTTAGGGTTAGGATGAATGAACACCACAAAAACAATCCAAGATTAGGGTTAGGGTTAGGGTTTGGGTTAGGGTTAGGGTTAGGGTTAGGGTGAATGAACACCGCAAGAACAATCCAAGATTAGGGATAGGGTTAGGGTTAGGGTTAGGGTTAGGGTTAGGGTGAATGAACAACACAAGAACAATCCAAGATTAGGGTTAGGGTTAGGGTTAGGGTTAGGGTTAGGGTTAGGGTTAGGGTAAGGGTTAGGATGAATGAACACCGCAAGAACAATCTAAGATTAGGGTTAGGGTTAGGGTTACGGTTAGGATGAATGAACACTACAAGAACAATCCAAGATTAGGGTTAGAGTTAGGGTTAGGGTTAGGGTTAGGATGAATGAACACCGCAAGAACAATCCAAGATTAGGGTTAGGGTTCGGGTTCGGGTTAGGGTTAGGGTTAGGGTTAGGGTTAGGGTGAATGAACACCGCAAGAACAATCCACGATTAGGGTTAGGGTTAGGGTTAGGGTTAGGGTTAGGGTTAGGGTTAGGGTTAGGGTTAGGGTTAGGGTTAGGATGAATGAACACTACAAGAACAATCCAAGATTAGGGTTAGGGTTAGGGTTAGGGTTAGGGTTAGGGTTAGGGTTAGGGTTAGGGTTAGGGTTAGGGTTAGGGTTAGGGTTTGGGTTAGGGTTAGGGTGAATGAACACCACAAGAACAATGCAAGATTAGGGTTAGGGTTAGGGTTAGGGTTAGGGTTAGGGTTAGGGTTAGGGTTAGGGTTAGGGTTAGGGTTAGGGTGAATGAACATAGCAAGAACAATCCAAGAATAGGGTTAGGGTTAGGGTTAGGGTTAGGATGAATGAACACCGCAAGAACAATCCAAGATTAGGGTTAGGGTTAGGGTTAGGGTTAGGGTTAGGGTTAGGGTTAGGGTTAGGGTTAGGGTTAGGGTTAGGGTTAGGGTTAGGGTTAGGATGAATGAACACCACAAAAACAATCCAAGATTAGGGTTAGGGTTAGGGTTAGGGTTAGGGTTAGGGTTATGGTGAATGAACACCGCAAGAACAATCCAAGATTAGGGTTAGGGTTAGGGTTAGGGTTAGGGTTAGGGTTAGGGTTAGGGTTAGGGTTAGGGTTAGGGTTAGGGTGAATGAACAACACAAGAACAATCCAAGATTAGGGTTAGGGTTAGGGTTAGGGTTAGGGTTAGGGTTAGGGTTAGGGTTAGGGTAAGGGTTAGGATGAATGAACACCGCAAGAACAATCTAAGATTAGGGTTAGGGTTAGGGTTACGGTTAGGATGAATGAACACTACAAGAACAATCCAAGATTAGGGTTAGAGTTAGGGTTAGGGTTAGGGTTAGGGTTAGGGTTAGGGTTAGGGTTAGGGTTAGGGTTAGGGTTAGGGTGAATGAACACCGCAAGAACAATCCAAGATCAGGGTTAGGGTTAGGGTTAGGGTTAGGGTTAGGATGAATGAACACCACAAGAACAATCAAAGATTAGGGTTAGGGTTAGGGTTAGGGTTAGGGTTAGGGTTAGGGTTAGGGTTAGGGTTAGGGTTAGGGTGAATGAACACCGCAAGAACAATCCAAGATTAGGGTTAGGGTTAGGGTTAGGGTTAGTGTTAGGATGAATGAACACCAGAAGAACAATCCAAGATTAGGGTTAGGGTTAGGGTTAGGGTTAGGGTTAGGGTTAGGGTGAATGAACACCGCAAGAACAATCCAAGAATAGGGATAGGGTTAGGGTTAGGGTTAGGGTTAGGGTTAGGGTTAGGGTTAGGGTTAGGGTTAGGGTTAGGGTGAATGAACACCGCAAGAACAATCCAAGAATAGGGTTAGGGTTAGGGTTAGGGTTAGGGTTAGGGTTAGGGTTAGGGTTAGGGTTAGGGTTAGTGTTAGTGTTAGGGTTAGGGTTAGGGTTAGGATTAGGGTTAGGGTTAGGGTTAGGGTGAATGAACACCGCAAGAACAATCCAAGAATAGGGTTAGGGTTAGGGTTAGGGTTAGGGTTAGGGTTAGGGTTAAGGTTAGGGTTAGGGTTAGGATGAATGAACACCACAAGAACAATCCAAGATTAGGGTTAGGGTTAGGGTTAGGGTTGGGGTTGGGGTTAGGGTTAGGGTTAGGGTTAGGGTTAGGGTTAGGGTTTGGGTTAGGGTTAGGATGAATGAACACCACAAGAACAATCCAAGATTAGGGTTAGGGTTAGGGTTAGGGTTAGGGTTAGGGTTAGGGTTAGGGTGAATGAACAACGCAAGAACAATCCAAGATTAGGGTTAGGGTTAGGGTTAGGGTTAGGGTTAGGGTTAGGGTTAGGGTTAGGGTTAGGGTAGGGTTAGGGTTAGGGTTAGGGTTAGGGTGAATGAACACCGCAAGAACAATCCAAGATTAGGGTTAGGGTTAGGGTTAGGGTTAGGGTTAGGGTTAGGGTTAGGGTTAAGGTAAAGGTTAGGGTTAGGATTAGGGTTAGGGTTAGGGTTAGGGTTAGGGTTAGGGTTAGGGTTAGGGTTAGGGTAAGGGTTAGGATGAATGAACACCGCAAGAACAATCTAAGATTAGGGTTAGGGTTAGGGTTACGGTTAGGATGAATGAACACTACAAGAACAATCCAAGATTAGGGTTAGAGTTAGGGTTAGGGTTAGGGTTAGGGTTAGGGTTAGGGTTAGGGTTAGGGTTAGGGTTAGGGTTAGTTTTAGGGTTAGGGTTAGGGTTAGGGTTAGGGTTAGGGTTAGGGTTAGGGTTAGGGTTGGGGTTAGGGTTAGGGTTAGGGTTAGGGTTAGGGTTAGGGTTAGGATGAATGAACACCGCAAGAACAATCCAAGATTAGGGTTAGGGTTAGGGTTAGGGTTAGGGTTAGGGTTAGGGTTAGGGTTAGGGTTAGGGTTAGGGTTAGGGTTAGGGTTAGGGTTAGGATGAATGAACACTACAAGAACAATCCAAGATTAGGGTTAGGGTTAGGGTTAGGGTTAGGGTTAGGGTTAGGGTTAGGGTTAGGGTTAGGGTGAATGAACACCACAAGAACAATGCAAGATTAGGGTTAGGGTTAGGATTAGGGTTAGGGTTAGGGTTAGGGTCAGTGTTAGGGTTAGGGTTAGGGTTAGGGTGAATGAACACCGCAAGAACAATCCAAGAATAGGGTTAGGGTTAGGGTTAGGGTTAGGGTTAGGATGAATGAACACCACAAAAACAATCCGAGATTAGGGTTAGGGTTAGGGTTAGGGTTAGGGTTAGGGTTAGGGTTAGGGTTAGGGTTAGGGTGAATGAACACCGCAAGAACAATCCAAGATTAGGGTTAGGGTTAGGGTTAGGGTTAGGGTTAGGGTTAGGGTTAGGGTTAGGGTTAGGGTTAGGGTTAGGGTTAGGGTTAGGGCTAGGGTTAGGGTTAGGGTTAGGGTTAGGGTTAGGGTTAGGGTTAGGGTGAATGAACAACACAAGAACAATCCAAGATTAGGGTTAGGGTTAGGGTTAGGGTTAGGGTTAGGGTTAGCGTTAGGGTTAGGGTTAGGGTATGGGTTAGGATGAATGAACACCGCAAGAACAATCTAAGATTAGGGTTAGGGTTAGGGTTACGGTTAGGATGAATGAACACTACAAGAACAATCCAAGATTAGGGTTAGACTTAGGGTTAGGGTTAGGGTTAGGGTTAGGGTTAGGGTTAGGGTTAGGGTTAGGGTTAGGGTTAGGATGAATGAACACTACAAGAACAATCCAAGATTAGGGTTAGGGTTAGGGTTAGGGTTAGGGTTAGGGTTAGGGTTAGGGTTAGGGTGAATGAACACCACAAGAACAATTCAAGATTAGGGTTAGGGTTAGGGTTAGGGTTAGGGTTAGGGTGAATGAACATAGCAAGAACAATCCAAGAATAGGGTTAGGGTTAGGGTTAGGATGAATGAACACCGCAAGAACAATCCAAGATTAGGGTTAGGGTTAGAGTTAGGGTTAGGGTTAGGGTTAGGGTTAGGGTTAGGGTTAGGGTTAGGGTTAGGGTTAGGGTTAGGATGAATGAACACCACAAAAACAATCCAAGATTAGGGTTAGGGTTAGGGTTAGGGTTAGGGTTATGGTGAATGAACACCGCAAGAACAATCCAAGATTAGGGTTAGGGTTAGGGTTAGGGTTAGGGTTAGGGTTAGGGTTAGGGATAGGGTGAATGAACAACACAAGAACAATCCAAGATTAGGGTTAGGGTTAGGGTTAGGGTTAGGGTTAGGGTTAGGGTTAGGGTTAGGGTTAGGGTTAGCGTTAGGGTTAGGGTTAGGGTTAGGGTAAGGGTAAGGATGAATGAACACCGCAAGAACAATCTAAGATTAGGGTTAGGGTTAGGGTTACGGTTAGGATGAATGAACACTACAAGAACAATCCAAGATTAGGGTTAGAGTTAGGGTTAGGGTTAGGGTTAGGGTTAGGGTTAGGGTTAGGGTTAGGGTGAATGAACACCGCAAGAACAATCCAAGATCAGGGTGAGGGTTAGGGTTAGGGTTAGGATGAATGAACACCAGAAGAACAATCCAAGATTAGGGTTAGGGTTAGGGTTAGGGTTAGGGTGAATGAACACCGCAAGAACAATCCAAGAATAGGGATAGGGTTAGGGTTAGGGTTAGGGTTAGGGTTAGGGTTAGGGTTAGGGTTAGGGTTAGGGTTAGGGTTAGGGTTAGGGTTAGGGTTAGGGTGAATGAACACCGCAAGAACAATCCAAGTATAGGGTTAGGGTTAGGGTTAGGGTTAGGGTTAGGGTTAGGGTTAGGGTTAGGGTTAGGGTTAGGGTTAGGGTTAGGGTTAGGGTTAGTGTTAGTGTTAGGGTTAGGGTTAGGGTTAGGGTTAGGATTAGGGTTAGGGTTAGGGTTAGGGTGAATGAACACCACAAGAACAATCCAAGAATAGGGTTAGGGTTAGGGTTAGGGTTAGGGTTAGGGTTAGGGTTAGGGTTAGGGTTAGGGTTAGGGTTAGGATGAATGAACACCACAAGAACAATCCAAGATTAGGGTTAGGGTTAGGGTTAGGGTTAGGGTTAGGGTTGGGGTTGGGGTTAGGGTTAGGGTTAGGGTTAGGGTTAGGGTTAGGGTTAGGGTTAGGGTTAGGGTTAGGGTTAGGGTTTGGGTTAGGGTTAGGATGAATGAACACCACAAGAACAATCCAAGATTAGGGTTAGGGTTAGGGTTAGGGTTAGGGTTAGGGTGAATGAACAACGCAAGAACAATCCAAGATTAGGGTTAGGGTTAGGGTTAGGGTTAGGGTTAGGGTTAGGGTTAGGGTTAGGGTTAGGGTTAGGGTTAGGGTTAGGGTTAGGGTAGGGTTAGGGTTAGGGTTAGGGTTAGGGTGAATGAACACCGCAAGAACAATCCAAGATTAGGGTTAGGGTTAGGGTTAGGGTTAGGGTTAAGGTAAAGGTTAGGGTTAGGATTAGGGTTAGGGTTAGGGTTAGGGTTAGGGTTAGGGTTAGGGTTAGGGTTAGGATGAATGAACACCACAAGAACAATCCAAGATTAGGGTTAGGGTTAGGGTTAGGGTTAGGGTTAGGGTTAGGGTTAGGGTTGGGGTTAGGGTTAGGGTTAGGGTTAGGGTTAGGGTTAGGGTTAGGGTTAGGGTTGGGGTTGGGGTTAGGGTTAGGGTTAGGGTTAGGGTTAGGGTTAGGGTTAGGATGAATGAACACCGCAAGAACAATCCAAGATTAGGGTTAGGGTTAGGGTTAGGGTTAGGGTTAGGGTTAGGGTTAGGGTTAGGGTTAGGGTTAGGGTTAGGGTTAGGGTTAGGGTTAGGGTTAGGGTTAGGGTTAGGGTGAATGAACACCGCAAGAAATATCCAAGATTTGGGTTAGGGTTAGGGTTAGGGTTAGGGTTAGGGTTAAGGTTAGGGTTAGGGTTAGGGTTAGGGTTAGGGTTAGGGTTAGGGTTAGGGTTAGGGTGAATGAACACCGCAAGAGCAATCCAAGATTAGGGTTTGGGTAAGGATTAGGGTTATGGTTAGGGTTAGGGTTAGGGTTAGTTTTAGGGTTAGGGTTAGGGTTAGGGTTAGGGTTAGGGTTAGGGTTGGGGTTAGGGTTAGGGTTAGGGTTAGGGTTAGGATGAATGAACACCGCAAGAACAATCCAAGATTAGGGTTAGTGTTAGTGTTAGTGTTAGGGTTAGGGTTAGGGTTAGGGTTAGGGTTAGGGTTAGGGTTAGGATGAATGAACACTACAAGAACAATCCAAGATTAGGGTTAGGGTTAGGGTTAGGGTTAGGGTTAGGGTTAGGGTTAGGGTTAGGGTGAATGAACACCACAAGAACAATGCAAGATTACGGTTAGGGTTAGGGTTAGGGTTAGGGTTAGGGTTAGGGTGAATGAACACCGCAAGAACAATCCAAGAATAGGGTTAGGGTTAGGGTTAGGGTTAGGGTTAGGGTTAGGACGAATGAACACCGCAAGAACAATCCAAGATTAGGGTTAGGGTTAGGGTTAGGGTTAGGGTTAGGGTTAGGGTTAGGGTTAGGGTTAGGGTTAGGGTTAGGGTTAGGGTGAATGAACACCGCAAGAACAATCCAAGATCAGGGTGAGGGTTAGGGTTAGGGTTAGGATGAATGAACACCACAAGAACAATCCAAGATTAGGGTTAGGGTTAGGGTTAGGGTTAGGGTGAATGAACACCGCAAGAACAATCCAAGAATAGGGATAGGGTTAGGGTTAGGGTTAGGGTTAGGGTTAGGGTTAGGGTTAGGGTTAGGGTTAGGGTTAGGGTTAGGGTTAGGGTTAGGGTTAGGGTTAGGGTGAATGAACACCGCAAGAACAATCCAAGAATAGGGTTAGGGTTAGGGTTAGGGTTAGGGTTAGGGTTAGGGTTAGGGTTAGGGTTAGGGTTAGGGTTAGTGTTAGTGTTAGGGTTAGGGTTAGGGTTAGGGTTAGGGTTAGGGTTAGGATTAGGGTTAGGGTTAGGGTTAGGGTGAATG
>NW_028113105.1:42500-45000 GCF_964234715.1 Podarcis melisellensis | reverse complement strand
AGGGTTAGGGTTAGGGTAAGGGTTAGGGTGAATGAACACCGCAAGAACAATCCAAGAATAGGGTTAGGGTTAGGGTTAGGGTTAGGGTTAGGGTTAGGGTTAGGGTTAGGGTTAGGGTTAGGGTTAGAGTGAATGAACACCGGAAGAACAATCCAAGAATAGGGTTAGGGTTAGGGTTAGGGTTAGGGTTAGGGTTAGGGTTAGGGTTAGGGTTAGGTTAGGGTTAGGGTTAGGGTTAGGGTTAGGGTTAGGGTTAGGGTTAGGGTTAGGGTTAGGCTTAGGCTTAGAGTTAGGGTTAGGGTTAGGTTTAGGATGAATGAACACCGCAAGAACAATCCAAGATTAGGGTTAGGGTTAGGGTTAGGGTTAGGGTTAGGGTTAGGGTTAGGGTTAGGGTTAGGGTTAGGGTTAGGGTGAATGAACACCGCAAGAGCAATCCAAGATTAGGGTTAGGGTTAGGATTAGGGTTAGGGTTAGGGTTAGGGTTAGGGTTAGGATGAATGAACACCGCAAGAACAATCCAAGATTAGGGTTAGGGTTAGGGTTAGGGTTAGGGTTAGGGTTAGGGTTAGGGTTAGGGTTAGGGTTAGGGTGAATGAACACCGCAAGAGCAATCCAAGATTAGGGTTAGGGTTAGGATTAGGGTTAGGGTTAGGGTTAGGGTTAGGGTTAGGGTTAGGGTTAGGGTTAGGGTTAGGGTTAGGGATAGGGTTAGGGTTAGGGTTAGGATGAATGAACACCACAAGAACAATCCAAGATTAGGGTTAGGGTTAGGGTTAGGGTTAGGGTTAGGGTTAGGGTTAGGGTTAGGGTTAAGGTTAAGGTTAGGGTTAGGGTTAGGGTTAGGGTGAATGAACACCGCAAGAACAATCCAGGAATAGGGTTAGGGTTAGGGTTAGGGTTAGGGTTAGGGTTAGGGTTAGGGTTAGGGTTAGGGTTAGGGTTAGGGTTAGGATTAGGGTTAGGGTTAGGGTTAGGGGTAGGGTTAGGGTGAATGAACACCGCAAGAACAATCCAAGAATAGGGTTAGGGTTAGGGTTAGGGTTAGGGTTAGGGTTAGGGTTAGGGTTAGGATGAATGAACACGGCAAGAACAATCCAAGATAAGGGTTAGTGTTAGTGTTAGTGTTAGTGTTAGTGTTAGTGTTAGTGTTAGGGTTAGGGTTAGGGTTAGAGTTAGGGTTAGGGTTAGGGTTAGGGTTAGGATGAATGAACACCGCAAGAACAATCCAAGATTAGGGTTAGGGTTAGGGTTAGGGTTAGGGTTAGGGTTAGGATGAATGAACACTACAAGAACAATCCAAGATAAGGGTTAGGGTTAGGGTTAGGGTTAGAGTTAGGGTTAGGGTTAGGGTTAGGGTTAGGGTAAGGGTTAGGGTGAATGAACACCGCAAGAACAATCCAAGAATAGGGTTAGGGTTAGGGTTAGGGTTAGGGTTAGGGTTAGGGTTAGGGTTAGGGTTAGGGTTAGGGTTAGGGTTAGAGTGAATGAACACCGGAAGAACAATCCAAGAATAGGGTTAGGGTTAGGGTTAGGGTTAGGGTTAGGGTTAGGGTTAGGGTTAGGTTAGGGTTAGGGTTAGGGTTAGGGTTAGGGTTAGGGTTAGGGTTAGGGTTAGGCTTAGAGTTAGGGTTAGGGTTAGGTTTAGGATGAATGAACACCGCAAGAACAATCCAAGATTAGGGTTAGGGTTAGGGTTAGGGTTAGGGTTAGGGTTAGGGTTAGGGTTAGGGTTAGGGTGAATGAACACCGCAAGAGCAATCCAAGATTAGGGTTAGGGTTAGGATTAGGGTTAGGGTTAGGGTTAGGGTTAGGGTTAGGGTTAGGATGAATGAACACCGCAAGAACAATCCAAGATTAGGGTTAGGGTTAGGGTTAGGGTTAGGGTTAGGGTTAGGGTTAGGGTTAGGGTTAGGGTGAATGAACACCGCAAGAGCAATCCAAGATTAGGGTTAGGGTTAGGATTAGGGTTAGGGTTAGGGTTAGGGTTAGGGTTAGGGTTAGGGTTAGGATGAATGAACACCGCAAGAACAATCCAAGATTAGGGTTAGGGTTAGGGTTAGGGTTAGGGTTAGGGTTAGGGTTAGGGTGAATGAACACCGCAAGAACAATCCAAGAATAGGGTTAGGGTTAGGGTTAGGGTTAGGGTTAGGGTTAGGGTTAGGGTTAGGGTTAGGGTTAGGGTTAGGGTAAGGGTTAGGGTTAGGGTTAGGGTTAGGGTGAATGAACACCGCAAGAACAATCCAAGAATAGGGTTAGGGTTAGGGTTAGGGTTAGGGTTAGGGTTAGGGTTAGGGTTAGGGTTAGGGTTAGGGTTAGGGTTAGGGTTAGGGTTAGGATGAATGAACACCACAAGAACAATCCAAGAATAGGGTTAGGGTTAGGGTTAGGGTTAGGGCTAGGGCTAGGGTTAGGGTTAGGGTTAGGGTTAGGGTTAGGGTTAGGGTTAGGATGAATGAACACCGCAAGAACAATCCAAGATAAGGGTTAGGGTTAGGGT
>NW_028113105.1:25000-32500 GCF_964234715.1 Podarcis melisellensis | reverse complement strand
GGTTTAGGATGAATGAACACCGCAAGAACAAGCCAAGATTAGGGTTAGGGTTAGGGTTAGGGTTAGGATGAATGAACACTACAAGAACAATCCAAGATAAGGGTTAGGGTTAGGGTTAGGGTTAGGGTTAGGGTTAGGGTTAGGGTTAGGGTTAGGGTTAGGGTTAGGGTTAGGGTTAGGGTAAGGGTTAGGGTGAATGAACACCGCAAGAACAATCCAAGAATAGGGTTAGGGTTAGGGTTAGGGTTAGGGTTAGGGTTAGGGTTAGGGTTTGGGTTAGGGTTAGGGTTAGGGTTAGGGTTAGGGTTAGAGTTAGGGTTAGGGTTAGGATTAGGATGAATGAACACCGCAAGAACAATCCAAGACTAGGGTTAGGGTTAGGGTTAGGGTTAGGATGAATGAACACTACAAGAACAGTCCAAGATTAGGGTTAGGGTTAGGGTTAGGGTTAGGGTTAGGGTTAGGGTGAATGAACACCGCAAGAACAATCCAAGATTAGGGTTAGGGTTAGGATTAGGGTTAGGGTTAGGGTTAGGGTTAGGATGAATGAACACCGCAAGAACAATCTAAGATTAGGGTTAGGGTAAGGATTAGGGTTAGGGTTAGGGTTAGGGTTAGGGTGAATGAACACCGCAAGAACAATCCAAGAATAGGGTTAGGGTTAGGGTTAGGGTTAGGGTTAGGGTTAGGGTTAGGATTAGGGTTAGGGTTAGGGTAAGGGTTAGGGTTAGGGTTAGGGTGAATGAACACCGCAAGAACAATCCAAGAATAGGGTTAGGGTTAGGGTTAGGGTTAGGGTTAGGGTTAGGGTTAGGGTTAGGGTTAGGGTTAGGGTTAGGTTTAGGATGAATGAACACCGCAAGAACAAGCCAAGATTAGGGTTAGGGTTAGGGTTAGGGTTAGGATGAATGAACACTACAAGAACAATCCAAGATAAGGGTTAGGGTTAGGGTTAGGGTTAGGGTTAGGGTTAGGGTTAGGGTTAGGGTTAGGGTTAGGGTTAGGGTTAGGTTTAGGATGAATGAACACCGCAAGAACAATCCAAGATTAGGGTTAGGGTTAGGGTTAGGGTTAGGGTTAGGGTTAGGGTTAGGGTTAGGGTTAGGGTTAGGGTTAGGGTTAGGGTTAGGGTTAGGATGAATGAACACCGCAAGAACAATCCAAGATTAGGGTTAGGGTTAGGGTTAGGGTTAGGGTTAGGGTTAGGGTTAGGGTTAGGGTTAGGGTTAGGGTTAGGATGAATGAACACTACAAGAACAATCCAAGATTAGGGTTAGGGTTAGGGTTAGGGTTAGGGTTAGGGTTAGGGTTAGGATGAATGAACACCGCAAGAACAATCCAAGATTAGGGTTAGGGTTAGGGTTAGGGTTAGGGTTAGGGTTAGGGTTAGGGTTAGGGTTAGGGTTAGGGTTAGGATGAATGAACACTACAAGAAAAATCCAAGAATAGGGTTAGGGTTAGGGTTAGGGTTAGGGTTAGGGTTAGGGTTAGGGTTAAAGTTAGGGTTAGGGTTAGGGTTAGGGTTAGGGTTAGGGTTAGGGTTAGGGTTAGGATGAATGAACACCACAAGAACAATCCAAGATTAGGGTTAGGGTTAGGGTTAGGGTTAGAGTTAGGGTTAGGTTTAGGATGAATGAACACTACAAGAACAATCCAAGGTTAGGGTTAGGGTTAGGGTTAGGGTTAGGGTTAGGGTTAGGGTTAGGGTTAGGGTTAGGGTGAATGAACACCGCAAGAACAATCCAAGATTAGGGTTAGGGTTAGGGTTAGGGTTAGGGTTAGGGTTAGGGTTAGGGTTAGGGTTAGGATGAATGAACACCACAAGAACAATCCAAGATTAGGGTTAGGGTTAGGGTTAGGGTTAGGGTTAGGGTTAGGGTTAGGGTTAGGGTTAGGGTTAGGGTTAGGGTTAGGTTTAGGATGAATGAACACCGCAAGAACAATCCAAGATTAGGGTTAGGGTTAGGGTTAGGGTTAGGGTTAGGGTTAGGGTTAGGGTTAGGGTTAGGGTTAGGATGAATGAACACCGCAAGAACAATCCAAGATTAGGGTTAGGGTTAGGGTTAGGGTTAGGGTTAGGGTTAGGGTTAGGGTTAGGGTTAGGGTTAGGGTTAGGGTTAGGGTTAGGATGAATGAACACAACAAGAACAATCCAAGATTAGGGTTAGGGTTAGGGTTAGGGTTAGGGTTAGGGTTAGGGTTAGGGTTAGGGTTAGGGTTAGGGTGAATGAACACCGCAAGAACAATCCAAGAATAGGGTTAGGGTTAGGGTTAGGGTTAGGGTTAGGGTTAGGGTTAGGGTTAGGGTTAGGGTTAGGGTTAGGGTGAATGAACACCGCAAGAACAATCCAAGATTAGGGTTAGGGTTAGGGTTAGGGTTAGGGTTAGGGTTAGGGTTAGGGTTAGGGTTAGGGTTAGGATGAATGAACACTACAAGAACAATCCAAGATTAGGGTTAGGGTTAGGGTTAGGGTTAGGGTTAGGGTTAGGGTTAGGGTTAGGGTTAGGATGAATGAACACCGCAAGAACAATCCAAGATTAGGGTTAGGGTTAGGGTTAGGGTTAGGGTTAGGGTTAGGGTTAGGGTTAGGGTTAGGGTTAGGGTGAATGAACACCGCAAGAACAATCCAAGAATAGAGTTAGGGTTAGGGTTAGGGTTAGGGTTAGGGGGAATGAACACCGCAAGAACACTCCAAGAATAGGGTTAGGGTTAGGGTTAGGGTTAGGGTTAGGGTTAGGGTTAGGGTTAGGGTTAGGGTTAGGGTTAGGGTTAGGGTTAGGATGAATGAACACCGCAAGAACAATACAAGATTAGGGTTAGGGTTAGGGTTAGGGTTAGGGTTAGGGTTAGGGTTAGGGTTAGGGTTAGGGTTAGGGTTAGGATGAATGAACACTACAAGAATAATCCAAGAATAGGGTTAGGGTTAGGGTTAGGGTTAGGGTTAGGGTTAGGGTTAGGGTTAGGGTTAGGGTTAGGATGAATGAACACCGCAAGAACAATCCAAGATTAGGGTTAGGGCTAGGGTTAGGGTTAGGGTTAGGGTTAGGGTTAGGATGAATGAACACTACAAGAACAATCCAAGGTTAGGGTTAGGGTTAGGGTTAGGGTTAGGGTTAGGGTTAGGGTTAGGGTTAGGGTTAGGGTTAGAGTTAGGGTGAATGAACACCGCAAGAACAATCCAAGATGAGGGTTAGGGTTAGGGTTAGGGTTAGGGTTAGGATGAATGAACACCACAAGAACAATCCAAGATTAGGGTTAGGGTTAGGGTTAGGGTTAGGGTTAGGGTTAGGGTGAATGAACACCGCAAGAACAATCCAAGAATAGGGTTAGGGTTAGGGTTAGGGTTAGGGTTAGGGTGAATGAACACCGCAAGAACAATCCAAGATTAGGGTTAGGGTTAGGGTTAGGGTTAGGGTTAGGGTTAGGGTGAATGAACACCGCAAGAACAATCCAGGAATAGGGTTAGGGTTAGGGTTAGGGTTAGGGTTAGGGTTAGGGTTAGGGTTAGGGTTAGGGTTAGGATGAACGAACACCGCAAGAACAATCCAAGATAAGGGTTAGTGTTAGTGTTAGTGTTAGGGTTAGGGTTAGGGTTAGGGTTAGGGTTAGGGTTAGGGTTAGGGTTAGGGTTAGGGTTAGGGTTAGGTTTAGGATGAATGAACACCGCAAGAACAAGCCAAGATTAGGGTTAGGGTTAGGGTTAGGGTTAGGATGAATGAACACTACAAGAACAATCCAAGATAAGGGTTAGGGTTAGGGTTAGGGTTAGGGTTAGGGTTAGGGTTAGGGTTAGGGTTAGGGTTAGGGTTAGGGTTAGGGTAAGGGTTAGGGTGAATGAACACCGCAAGAACAATCCAAGAATAGGGTTAGGGTTAGGGTTAGGGTTAGGGTTAGGGTTAGGGTTAGGGTTAGGGTTAGGGTTTGGGTTAGGGTTAGGGTTAGGGTTAGGGTTAGGGTTAGAGTTAGGGTTAGGGTTAGGATTAGGATGAATGAACACCGCAAGAACAATCCAAGACTAGGGTTAGGGTTAGGGTTAGGGTTAGGATGAATGAACACTACAAGAACAGTCCAAGATTAGGGTTAGGGTTAGGGTTAGGGTTAGGGTTAGGGTTAGGGTGAATGAACACCGCAAGAACAATCCAAGATTAGGGTTAGGGTTAGGATTAGGGTTAGGGTTAGGGTTAGGGTTAGGATGAATGAACACCGCAAGAACAATCTAAGATTAGGGTTAGGGTAAGGATTAGGGTTAGGGTTAGGGTTAGGGTTAGGGTGAATGAACACCGCAAGAACAATCCAAGAATAGGGTTAGGGTTAGGGTTAGGGTTAGGGTTAGGGTTAGGGTTAGGGTTAGGATTAGGGTTAGGGTTAGGGTAAGGGTTAGGGTTAGGGTTAGGGTGAATGAACACCGCAAGAACAATCCAAGAATAGGGTTAGGGTTAGGGTTAGGGTTAGGGTTAGGGTTAGGGTTAGGGTTAGGGTTAGGGTTAGGGTTAGGGTTAGGTTTAGGATGAATGAACACCGCAAGAACAAGCCAAGATTAGGGTTAGGGTTAGGGTTAGGGTTAGGATGAATGAACACTACAAGAACAATCCAAGATAAGGGTTAGGGTTAGGGTTAGGGTTAGGGTTAGGGTTAGGGTTAGGGTTAGGGTTAGGGTTAGGGTTAGGGTTAGGGTTAGGTTTAGGATGAATGAACACCGCAAGAACAATCCAAGATTAGGGTTAGGGTTAGGGTTAGGGTTAGGGTTAGGGTTAGGGTTAGGGTTAGGGTTAGGGTTAGGGTGAATGAACACCGCAAGAACAATCCAAGATTAGGGTTAGGGTTAGGGTTAGGGTTAGGGTTAGGGTTAGGGTTAGGGTTAGGGTTAGGGTTAGGATGAATGAACACTACAAGAACAATCCAAGATTAGGGTTAGGGTTAGGGTTAGGGTTAGGGTTAGGGTTAGGGTTAGGGTTAGGGTTAGGATGAATGAACACCGCAAGAACAATCCAAGATTAGGGTTAGGGTTAGGGTTAGGGTTAGGGTTAGGGTTAGGGTTAGGGTTAGGGTTAGGGTTAGGGTTAGGGTTAGGGTGAATGAACACCGCAAGAACAATCCAAGAATAGAGTTAGGGTTAGGGTTAGGGTTAGGGTTAGGGGGAATGAACACCGCAAGAACACTCCAAGAATAGGGTTAGGGTTAGGGTTAGGGTTAGGGTTAGGGTTAGGGTTAGGGTTAGGGTTAGGGTTAGGGTTAGGGTTAGGGTTAGGATGAATGAACACCGCAAGAACAATACAAGATTAGGGTTAGGGTTAGGGTTAGGGTTAGGGTTAGGGTTAGGGTTAGGGTTAGGGTTAGGGTTAGGATGAATGAACACTACAAGAATAATCCAAGAATAGGGTTAGGGTTAGGGTTAGGGTTAGGGTTAGGGTTAGGGTTAGGGTTAGGGTTAGGGTTAGGGTTAGGATGAATGAACACCGCAAGAACAATCCAAGATTAGGGTTAGGGCTAGGGTTAGGGTTAGGGTTAGGGTTAGGGTTAGGATGAATGAACACTACAAGAACAATCCAAGGTTAGGGTTAGGGTTAGGGTTAGGGTTAGGGTTAGGGTTAGGGTTAGGGTTAGGGTTAGAGTTAGGGTGAATGAACACCGCAAGAACAATCCAAGATGAGGGTTAGGGTTAGGGTTAGGGTTAGGGTTAGGATGAATGAACACCACAAGAACAATCCAAGATTAGGGTTAGGGTTAGGGTTAGGGTTAGGGTTAGGGTTAGGGTTAGGGTTAGGGTTAGGGTTAGGGTTAGGGTGAATGAACACCGCAAGAACAATCCAAGAATAGGGTTAGGGTTAGGGTTAGGGTTAGGGTTAGGGTGAATGAACACCGCAAGAACAATCCAAGATTAGGGTTAGGGTTAGGGTTAGGGTTAGGGTTAGGGTTAGGGTGAATGAACACCGCAAGAACAATCCAGGAATAGGGTTAGGGTTAGGGTTAGGGTTAGGGTTAGGGTTAGGGTTAGGGTTAGGGTTAGGGTTAGGATGAACGAACACCGCAAGAACAATCCAAGATAAGGGTTAGTGTTAGTGTTAGTGTTAGGGTTAGGGTTAGGGTTAGGGTTAGGGTTAGGGTTAGGGTTAGGGTTAGGGTTAGGTTTAGGATGAATGAACACCGCAAGAACAAGCCAAGATTAGGGTTAGGGTTAGGGTTAGGGTTAGGATGAATGAACACTACAAGAACAATCCAAGATAAGGGTTAGGGTTAGGGTTAGGGTTAGGGTTAGGGTTAGGGTTAGGGTTAGGGTTAGGGTTAGGGTTAGGGTTAGGGTAAGGGTTAGGGTGAATGAACACCGCAAGAACAATCCAAGAATAGGGTTAGGGTTAGGGTTAGGGTTAGGGTTAGGGTTAGGGTTAGGGTTAGGGTTTGGGTTAGGGTTAGGGTTAGGGTTAGGGTTAGGGTTAGAGTTAGGGTTAGGGTTAGGATTAGGATGAATGAACACCGCAAGAACAATCCAAGACTAGGGTTAGGGTTAGGGTTAGGGTTAGGATGAATGAACACTACAAGAACAGTCCAAGATTAGGGTTAGGGTTAGGGTTAGGGTTAGGGTTAGGGTTAGGGTGAATGAACACCGCAAGAACAATCCAAGATTAGGGTTAGGGTTAGGATTAGGGTTAGGGTTAGGGTTAGGGTTAGGATGAATGAACACCGCAAGAACAATCTAAGATTAGGGTTAGGGTAAGGATTAGGGTTAGGGTTAGGGTTAGGGTTAGGGTGAATGAACACCGCAAGAACAATCCAAGAATAGGGTTAGGGTTAGGGTTAGGGTTAGGGTTAGGGTTAGGGTTAGGATTAGGGTTAGGGTTAGGGTAAGGGTTAGGGTTAGGGTTAGGGTGAATGAACACCGCAAGAACAATCCAAGAATAGGGTTAGGGTTAGGGTTAGGGTTAGGGTTAGGGTTAGGGTTAGGGTTAGGGTTAGGGTTAGGGTTAGGTTTAGGATGAATGAACACCGCAAGAACAAGCCAAGATTAGGGTTAGGGTTAGGGTTAGGGTTAGGATGAATGAACACTACAAGAACAATCCAAGATAAGGGTTAGGGTTAGGGTTAGGGTTAGGGTTAGGGTTAGGGTTAGGGTTAGGGTTAGGGTTAGGGTTAGGGTTAGGGTTAGGTTTAGGATGAATGAACACCGCAAGAACAATCCAAGATTAGGGTTAGGGTTAGGGTTAGGGTTAGGGTTAGGGTTAGGGTTAGGGTTAGGGTTAGGGTTAGGGTTAGGGTTAGGGTTAGGATGAATGAACACCGCAAGAACAATCCAAGATTAGGGTTAGGGTTAGGGTTAGGGTTAGGGTTAGGGTTAGGGTTAGGGTTAGGGTTAGGGTTAGGGTTAGGATGAATGAACACTACAAGAACAATCCAAGATTAGGGTTAGGGTTAGGGTTAGGGTTAGGGTTAGGGTTAGGGTTAGGATGAATGAACACCGCAAGAACAATCCAAGATTAGGGTTAGGGTTAGGGTTAGGGTTAGGG
>NW_028113105.1:15000-17500 GCF_964234715.1 Podarcis melisellensis | reverse complement strand
GGTTAGGATGAATGAACACTACAAGAACAATCCAAGATTAGGGTTAGGGTTAGGGTTAGGGTTATGGTTAGCGTGAATGAACACCGCAAGAACAATCCAAGATTAGGGTTAGGGTTAGGATTAGGGTTAGGGTTAGGGTTAGGGTTAGGGTTAGGATGAATGAACACCGCAAGAACAATCCAAGATTAGGGTTAGGGTTAGGGTTAGGGTTAGGGTTAGGGTTAGGGTTAGGGTTAGGGTTAGGGTTAGGGTTAGGGTGAATGAACACCGCAAGAACAATCCAAGAATAGGGTTAGGGTTAGGGTTAGGGTTAGGGTTAGGGTTAGGGTTAGGGTTATTGTTAGGATTAGGATTAGGGTTAGGGTTAGGGTTAGGGTAAGGGTTAGGGTTAGGGTTAGGGTGAATGAACACCGCAAGAACAATCCAAGAATAGGGTTAGGGTTAGGGTTAGGGTTAGGGTTAGGGTTAGGGTTAGGGTTAGGGTTAGGGTTAGGGTTAGGATTAGGGTTAGGGTTAGGGTTAGGGTTAGGGTAAGGGTTAGGGTTAGGGTTAGGGTGAATGAACACCGCAAGAACAATCCAAGAATAGGGTTGGGGTTAGGGTTAGGGTTAGGGTTAGGTTTAGGATGAATGAACACCGCAAGAACAATCCAAGATTAGGGTTAGGATTAGGGTTAGGGTTAGGGTTAGGGTTAGGGTTAGGGTTAGGGTTAGGGTTAGGGTTAGGGTTAGGGTTAGGGTTAGGGTTAGGGTTAGGGTTAGGATGAATGAACACTACAAGAACAATCCAAGATTAGGGTTAGGGTTAGGGTTAGGGTTAGGGTTAGGGTTAGGGTTAGGGTTAGGGTTAGGGTTAGGGTTAGGGTGAATGAACACCGCAAGAACAATCCAAGATTAGGGTTAGGGTTAGGGTTAGGGTTAGGGTTAGGGTTAGGGTTAGGATGAATGAACACCACAAGAACAATCCAAGATTAGGGTTAGGGTTAGGGTTAGGGTTAGGGTTAGGGTTAGGGTTAGGGTTAGGGTTAGGGTTAGGGTTAGGGTTAGGGTTAAGGTTAGGGTTAGGGTTAGGGTTAGGGTGAATGAACACCGCAAGAACAATCCAAGAATAGGGTTAGGGTTAGGGTTAGGGTTAGGGTTAGGGTTAGGGTTAGGGTTAGGGTTAGGGTTAGGGTTAGGGTTACGGTTAGGGTTAGGGTGAATGAACACCGCAAGAACAATCCAAGAATAGGGTTAGGGTTAGGGTTAGGGTTAGGGTTAGGGTTAGGGTTAGGGTTAGGATGAATGAACACCGCAAGAGCAATCCAAGATAAGGGTTAGTGTTAGTGTTAGTGTTAGTGTTAGAGTTAGGGTTAGGGTTAGGGTTAGGGTTAGGGTTAGGGTTAGGGTTAGGATGAATGAACACTACAAGAACAATCCAAGATAAGGGTTAGGGTTAGGGTTAGGGTTAGAGTTAGGGTTAGGGTTAGGGTTAGGGTTAGGGTTAGGGTTAGGGTTAGGGTTAGGGTTAGGGTAAGGGTAAGGGTTAGGGTGAATGAACACCGCAAGAACAATCCAAGAATAGGGTTAGGGTTAGGGTTAGGGTTAGGGTTAGGGTTAGGGTTAGGGTTAGGGTTAGGGTTAGGGTTAGGGTTAGGGTTAGGGTTAGGGTTAGGGTTAGAGTGAATGAACACCGGAAGAACAATCCAAGAATAGGGTTAGGGTTAGGGTTAGGGTTAGGGTTAGGGTTAGGGTTAGGCTTACGGTTAGGGTTGGGGTTAGGGTTATGGTTAGGTTAGGGTTAGGGTTAGGCTTAGAGTTAGGGTTAGGGTTAGGTTTAGGATGAATGAACACCGCAAGAACAATTCAAGATTAGGGTTAGGGTTAGGGTTAGGGTTAGGGTTAGGATGAATGAACACTACAAGAACAATCCAAGATTAGGGTTAGGGTTAGGGTTAGGGTTAGGGTTAGGGTTAGGGTTAGGGTTAGGGTTAGGGTGAATGAACACCGCAAGAACAATCCAAGATTAGGGTTAGGGTTAGGGTTAGGGTTAGGGTTAGGGTTAGGGTTAGGGTTAGGGTTAGGGTTAGGGTTAGGATGAATGAACACCGCAAGAACAATCCAAGAATAGGGTTAGGGTTAGGGTTAGGGTAAGGGTTAGGGTTAGGGTTAGGGTGAATGAACACCGCAAGAACAATCCAAGAATAGGGTTAGGGTTAGGGTTAGGGTTAGGGTTAGGGTTAGGGTTAGGGTTAGGGTTAGGGTTAGGGTTAGGGTTAGGATGAATGAACACCACAAGAACAATGCAAGAATAGGGTTAGGGTTAGGGTTAGGGTTAGGGTTAGGGTTAGGGTTAGGGTTAGGGTTAGGGTTAGGGTTAGGATGAATGAACACCGCAAGAACAATCCAAGATAAGGGTTAGGGTTAGGGTTAGGGTTAGGGTTAGGGTTGGGGTTAGGGTTAGGGTTAGGGTTAGGGTTAGGGTTAGGGTTAGGATGAATGAACACCGCAAGAACAATCCA
>NW_028113105.1:0-10000 GCF_964234715.1 Podarcis melisellensis | reverse complement strand
GATTAGGGTTAGGGTTAGGGTTAGGATGAATGAACACCGCAAGAACAATCCAAGATTAGGGTTAGGGTTAGGGTTAGGGTTAGGGTTAGGGTTAGGGTTAGGATGAATGAACACTACAAGAACAATCCAAGGTTAGGGTTAGGGTTAGGGTTAGGGTTAGGGTTAGGGTTAGGGTTAGGGTTAGGGTGAATGAACACCACAAGAACAATCCAAGATTAGGGTTAGGGTTAGGGTTAGGGTTAGGGTTAGGGTTAGGGTTAGGGTTAGGGTTAGGGTTAGGATGAGTGAACACCACAAGAACAATCCAAGATTAGTGTTAGGGTTAGGGTTAGGGTTAGGGTGAATGAACACCGCAAGAACAATCCAAGAATAGGGTTAGGGTCAGGGTTAGGGTTAGGGTTAGGGTTAGGGTTAGGGTGAATGAACACCGCAAGAACAATCCAAGAATAGGGTTAGGGTTAGGGTTAGGGTTAGGGTTAGGGTTAGGGTTAGGGTTAGGGTTAGGGTTAGGGTTAGGGTTAGGGTTAGGGTTAGGGTTAGGATGAATGAACACCGCAAGAACAATCCAAGATTAGGGTTAGGGTTAGGGTTAGGGTTAGGGTTAGGATGAATGAACACTACAAGAACAATCCAAGAATAGGGTTAGGGTTAGGGTTAGGGTTAGGGTTAGGGTTAGGGTTAGGGTTAGGGTTAGGGTTAGGGTTAGGGTTAGGGTTAGGGTTAGGGTTAGGGTTAGGGTTAGGATGAATGAACACCGCAAGAACAATCCAAGATTAGGGTTAGGGCTAGGGTTAGGGTTAGGGTTAGGGTTAGGGTTAGGGTTAGGGTTAGGGTTAGGATGAATGAACACTACAAGAACAATCCAAGGTTAGGGTTAGGGTTAGGGTTAGGGTTAGGGTTAGGGTTAGGGTTAGGGTGAATGAACACCGCAAGAACAATCCAAGATTAGGGTTAGGGTTAGGGTTAGGGTTAGGGTTAGGGTTAGGGTTAGGGTTAGGGTTAGGGTTAGGGTTAGGATGAATGAACACCACAAGAACAATCCAAGGTTAGGGTTAGGGTTAGGGTTAGGGTTAGGATGAATGAACACTACAAGAACAATCCAAGAATAGGGTTAGGGTTAGGGTTAGGGTTAGGGTTATGGTTAGGGTTAGGGTTAGGGTTAGGGTTAGGGTTAGGGTTAGGGTTAGGGTTAGGGTTAGGGTTAGGATTAGGGTTAGGGTTAGGGTTAGGATGAATGAACACCGCAAGAACAATCCAAGATTAGGTTTAGGGTTAGGGTTAGGGTTAGGGTTAGGGTTAGGGTTAGGGTTAGGATGAATGAACACTACAAGAACAATCCAAGGTTAGGGTTAGGGTTAGGGTTAGGGTTAGGGTTAGGGTTAGGGTTAGGGTTAGGGTGAATGAACACCACAAGAACAATCCAAGATTAGGGTTAGGGTTAGGGTTAGGGTTAGGGTTAGGGTTAGGGTTAGGGTTAGGATGAGTGAACACCACAAGAACAATCCAAGATTAGTGTTAGGGTTAGGGTTAGGGTTAGGGTTAGGGTTAGGGTTAGGGTTAGGGTTAGGGTTAGGGTTAGGTTTAGGATGAATGAACACCGCAAGAACAATCCAAGATTAGGGTTAGGGTTAGGGTTAGGGTTAGGGTTAGGGTTAGGGTTAGGGTTAGGGTTAGGGTTAGGGTTAGGGTTAGGGTTAGGGTTAGGGTTAGGATGAATGAACACCGCAAGAACAATCCAAGATTAGGGTTAGGGTTAGGGTTAGGGTTAGGGTTAGGGTTAGGGTTAGGGTTAGGGTTAGGGTTAGGGTTAGGGTTAGGGTTAGGATGAATGAACACTACAAGAACAATCCAAGATTAGGGTTAGGGTTAGGGTTAGGGTTAGGGTTAGGGTTAGGGTTAGGGTTAGGGTTAGGGTTAGGGTTAGGGTTAGGATGAATGAACACCGCAAGAACAATCCAAGATTAGGGTTAGGGTTAGGGTTAGGGTTAGGGTTAGGGTTAGGGTTAGGGTTAGGGTTAGGGTGAATGAACACCGCAAGAACAATCCAAGAATAGGGTTAGGGTCAGGGTTAGGGTTAGGGTTAGGGTTAGGGTTAGGGTTAGGGTGAATGAACACCGCAAGAACAATCCAAGAATAGGGTTAGGGTTAGGGTTAGGGTTAGGGTTAGGGTTAGGGTTAGGGTTAGGGTTAGGGTTAGGGTTAGGATGAATGAACACCGCAAGAACAATCCAAGATTAGGGTTAGGGTTAGGGTTAGGGTTAGGGTTAGGGTTAGGATGAATGAACACTACAAGAACAATCCAAGAATAGGGTTAGGGTTAGGGTTAGGGTTAGGGTTAGGGTTAGGGTTAGGGTTAGGGTTAGGGTTAGGGTTAGGGTTAGGGTTAGGATGAATGAACACCGCAAGAACAATCCAAGATTAGGGTTAGGGCTAGGGTTAGGGTTAGGGTTAGGGTTAGGGTTAGGGTTAGGGTTAGGGTTAGGGTTAGGGTTAGGGTTAGGGTTAGGGTTAGGATGAATGAACACTACAAGAACAATCCAAGGTTAGGGTTAGGGTTAGGGTTAGGGTTAGGGTTAGGGTTAGGGTGAATGAACACCGCAAGAACAATCCAAGATTAGGGTTAGGGTTAGGGTTAGGGTTAGGGTTAGGGTTAGGGTTAGGGTTAGGGTTAGGGTTAGGGTTAGGGTTAGGGTTAGGGTTAGGATGAATGAACACCGCAAGAACAATCCAAGATTAGGGTTAGGGTTAGGGTTAGGGTTAGGGTTAGGGTTAGGGTGAATGAAACCGCAAGAACAATCCAAGAATAGGGTTAGGGTCAGGGTTAGGGTTAGGGTTAGGGTTAGGGTTAGGGTTAGGGTGAATGAACACCGCAAGAACAATCCAAGAATAGGGTTAGGGTTAGGGTTAGGGTTAGGGTTAGGGTTAGGGTTAGGGTTAGGATGAATGAACACCGCAAGAACAATCCAAGATTAGGGTTAGGGTTAGGGTTAGGGTTAGGGTTAGGGTTAGGATGAATGAACACTACAAGAACAATCCAAGAATAGGGTTAGGGTTAGGGTTAGGGTTAGGGTTAGGGTTAGGGTTAGGGTTAGGGTTAGGGTTAGGGTTAGGGTTAGGGTTAGGATGAATGAACACCGCAAGAACAATCCAAGATTAGGGTTAGGGCTAGGGTTAGGGTTAGGGTTAGGGTTAGGGTTAGGGTTAGGGTTAGGATGAATGAACACTACAAGAACAATCCAAGGTGAGGGTTAGGGTTAGGGTTAGGGTTAGGGTTAGGGTGAATGAACACCGCAAGAACAATCCAAGATTAGGGTTAGGGTTAGGGTTAGGGTTAGGGTTAGGGTTAGGGTTAGGGTTAGGGTTAGGATGAATGAACACCACAAGAACAATCCAAGGTTAGGGTTAGGGTTAGGGTTAGGGTTAGGATGAATGAACACTACAAGAACAATCCAAGAATAGGGTTAGGGTTAGGGTTAGGGTTAGGGTTATGGTTAGGGTTAGGGTTAGGGTTAGGGTTAGGGTTAGGGTTAGGATTAGGGTTAGGGTTAGGGTTAGGATGAATGAACACCGCAAGAACAATCCAAGATTAGGGTTAGGGTTAGGGTTAGGGTTAGGGTTAGGGTTAGGGTTAGGGTTAGGGTTAGGATGAATGAACACTACAAGAACAATCCAAGGTTAGGGTTAGGGTTAGGGTTAGGGTTAGGGTTAGGGTTAGGGTTAGGGTTAGGGTTAGGGTTAGGGTGAATGAACACCACAAGAACAATCCAAGATTAGGGTTAGGGTTAGGGTTAGGGTTAGGGTTAGGGTTAGGGTTAGGGTTAGGGTTAGGGTTAGGGTTAGGGTTAGGATGAGTGAACACCACAAGAACAATCCAAGATTAGGGTTAGGGTTAGGGTTAGGGTTAGGGTTAGGGTTAGGGTTAGGGTTAGGGTTAGGGTTAGGGTTAGGATGAATGAACACCGCAAGAACAATCCAAGATTAGGGTTAGGGTTAGGGTTAGGGTTAGGGTTAGGGTTAGGGTTAGGGTTAGGGTTAGGGTTAGGGTTAGGGTTAGGGTTAGGGTTAGGGTTAGGGTTAGGGTTAGGGTTAGGGTTAGGATGAATGAACACCGCAAGAACAATCCAAGATTAGGGTTAGGGTTAGGGTTAGGGTTAGGGTTAGGGTTAGGGTTAGGGTTAGGGTTAGGGTTAGGGTTAGGGTTAGGATGAATGAACACTACAAGAACAATCCAAGATTAGGGTTAGGGTTAGGGTTAGGGTTAGGGTTAGGGTTAGGGTTAGGGTTAGGGTTAGGGTTAGGGTTAGGATGAATGAACACCGCAAGAACAATCCAAGATTAGGGTTAGGGTTAGGGTTAGGGTTAGGGTTAGGGTTAGGGTTAGGGTTAGGGTGAATGAACACCGCAAGAACAATCCAAGAATAGGGTTAGGGTCAGGGTTAGGGTTAGGGTTAGGGTTAGGGTTAGGGTTAGGGTGAATGAACACCGCAAGAACAATCCAAGAATAGGGTTAGGGTTAGGGTTAGGGTTAGGGTTAGGGTTAGGGTTAGGGTTAGGGTTAGGATGAATGAACACCGCAAGAACAATCCAAGATTAGGGTTAGGGTTAGGGTTAGGGTTAGGGTTAGGGTTAGGATGAATGAACACTACAAGAACAATCCAAGAATAGGGTTAGGGTTAGGGTTAGGGTTAGGGTTAGGGTTAGGGTTAGGGTTAGGGTTAGGGTTAGGGTTAGGGTTAGGGTTAGGATGAATGAACACCGCAAGAACAATCCAAGATTAGGGTTAGGGCTAGGGCTAGGGTTAGGGTTAGGGTTAGGGTTAGGGTTAGGGTTAGGGTTAGGATGAATGAACACTACAAGAACAATCCAAGGTTAGGGTTAGGGTTAGGGTTAGGGTTAGGGTTAGGGTGAATGAACACCGCAAGAACAATCCAAGATTAGGGTTAGGGTTAGGGTTAGGGTTAGGGTTAGGGTTAGGGTTAGGGTTAGGGTTAGGGTTAGGATGAATGAACACCACAAGAACAATCCAAGGTTAGGGTTAGGGTTAGGGTTAGGGTTAGGGTTAGGGTTAGGGTTAGGGTTAGGGTGAATGAACACCGCAAGAAAAATCCAAGAATAGGGTTAGGGTTAGGGTTAGGGTTAGGGTTAGGTTTAGGTTTAGGGTTAGGGTTAGGGTTAGGGTTAGGGTTAGGGTTAGGGTTAGGGTTAGGATGAATGAACACCGCAAGAACAATCCAAGATTAGGGTTAGGGTTAGGGTTAGGGTTAGGGTTAGGGTTAGGGTTAGGGTTAGGGTTAGGGTTAGGGTTAGGGTTAGGATGAATGAACACTACAAGAACAATCCAAGAATAGGGTTAGGGTTAGGGTTAGGGTTAGGGTTAGGGTTAGGGTTAGGGTTAGGGTTAGGGTTAGGGTTAGGATGAATGAACAATACAAGAACAATCCAAGGTTAGGGTTAGGGTTAGGGTTAGGGTTAGGGTTAGGGTTAGGGTTAGGGTGAATGAACACCGCAAGAACAATCCAAGAATAGGGTTAGGGTCAGGGTCAGGGTTAGGGTTAGGGTTAGGGTTAGGGTTAGGGTGAATGAACACCGCAAGAACAATCCAAGAATAGGGTTAGGGTTAGGGTTAGGGTTAGGGTTAGGGTTAGGGTTAGGGTTAGGGTTAGGGTTAGGGTTAGGGTTAGGATGAATGAACACCGCAAGAACAATCCAAGATTAGGGTTAGGGTTAGGGTTAGGGTTAGGGTTAGGGTTAGGATGAATGAACACTACAAGAACAATCCAAGAATAGGGTTAGGGTTAGGGTTAGGGTTAGGGTTAGGGTTAGGGTTAGGGTTAGGGTTAGGGTTAGGGTTAGGGTTAGGATGAATGAACACCGCAAGAACAATCCAAGATTAGGGTTAGGGTTAGGGTTAGGGTTAGGGTTAGGGTTAGGGTTAGGGTTAGGGTTAGGATGAATGAACACTACAAGAACAATCCAAGGTTAGGGTTAGGGTTAGGGTTAGGGTTAGGGTTAGGGTTAGGGTTAGGGTGAATGAACACCGCAAGAACAATCCAAGATTAGGGTTAGGGTTAGGGTTAGGGTTAGGGTTAGGGTTAGGGTTAGGGTTAGGGTTAGGGTTAGGGTTAGGATGAATGAACACCACAAGAACAATCCAAGGTTAGGGTTAGGGTTAGGGTTAGGGTTAGGGTTAGGGTTAGGGTGAATGAACACCGCAAGAAAAATCCAAGAATAGGGTTAGGGTAAGGGTTAGGGTTAGGGTTATGTTTAGGGTTAGGGTTAGGGTTAGGGTTAGGGTTAGGGTTAGGGTTAGGATGAATGAACACCGCAAGAACAATCCAAGATTAGGGTTAGGGTTAGGGTTAGGGTTAGGGTTAGGGTTAGGGTTAGGGTTAGGGTTAGGGTTAGGGTTAGGGTTAGGGTTAGGATGAATGAACACTACAAGAACAATCCAAGAATAGGGTTAGGGTTAGGGTTAGGGTTAGGGTTAGGGTTAGGGTTAGGGTTAGGGTTAGGGTTAGGGTTAGGGTTAGGGTTAGGGTTAGGATGAATGAACACTACAAGAACAATCCAAGGTTAGGGTTAGGGTTAGGGTTAGGGTTAGGGTTAGGGTGAATGAACACCGCAAGAACAATCCAAGATTAGGGTTAGGGTTAGGGTTAGGGTTAGGGTTAGGGTTAGGGTTAGGGTTAGGGTTAGGGTTAGGGTTAGGGTTAGGGTTAGGGTTAGGATGAATGAACACCACAAGAACAATCCAAGATTAGGGTTAGGGCTAGGGCTAGGGTTAGGGTTAGGGTTAGGGTTAGGGTTAGGGTTAGGGTTAGGGTTAGGGTTAGGATGAATGAACACTACAAGAACAATCCAAGGTTAGGGTTAGGGTTAGGGTTAGGGTTACTGTTAGGGTTAGGGTTAGGGTCAATGAACACCGCAAGAACAATCCAAGATTAGGGTTAGGGTTAGGGTTAGGGTTAGGGTTAGGGTTAGGGTTAGGGTTAGGGTTAGGGTTAGGGTTAGGATGAATGAACACCACAAGAACAATCCAAGATTAGGGTTAGCGTTAGGGTTAGGGTTAGGGTTAGGGTTAGGGTTAGGGTTAGGGTTAGGGTTAGGGTGAATGAACACCGCAAGAACAATCCAAGAATAGGGTTAGGGTTAGGGTTAGGGTTAGGGTTAGGGTTAGGGTTAGGGTTAGGGTTAGGGTTAGGATGAATGAACACCGAAAGAACAATCCAAGATTAGGGTTAGGGTTAGGGTTAGGGTTAGGGTTAGGGTTAGGGTTAGGGTTAGGGTTAGGGTTAGGGTTAGGATGAATGAACACTACAAGAACAATCCAAGATTAGGGTTAGGGTTAGGGTTAGGGTTAGGGTTAGGGTTAGGGTTAGGGTTAGGGTTAGGGTTAGGGTTAGGATGAATGAACACCGCAAGAACAATCCAAGATTAGGGTTAGGGTTAGGGTTAGGGTTAGGGTTAGGGTTAGGGTTAGGGTTAGGGTTAGGGTTAGGGTTAGGGTTCGGGTTAGGGTTAGGGTTAGGGTTAGGGTTAGGGTTAGGGTTAGGATGAATGAACACCGCAAGAACAATCCAAGATTAGGGTTAGGGCTAGGGTTAGGGTTAGGGTTAGGGTTAGGATGAATGAACACTACAAGAACAATCCAAGGTTAGGGTTAGGGTTACGGTTAGGGTTAGGGTTAGGGTGAATGAACACCGCAAGAACAATCCAAGATTAGGGTTAGGGTTAGGGTTAGGGTTAGGGTTAGGGTTAGGGTTAGGGTTAGGGTTAGGGTTAGGGTTAGGGTTAGGGTTAGGGTTAGGATGAATGAATACCACAAGAACAATCCAAGATTAGGGTTAGGGTTAGGGTTAGGGTTCGGGTTAGGGTTAGGGTTAGGGTTAGGGTTAGGGTTAGGGTTAGGGTTAGGGTTAGGGTTAGGATGAATGAACACCGCAAGAACAATCCAAGATTAGGGTTAGGGTTAGGGTTAGGGTTAGGGTTAGGGTTAGGGTTAGGGTTAGGGTTAGGGTTAGGGTTAGGGTTAGGGTTAGGGTGAATGAACACCGCAAGAACAATCCAAGAATAGGGTTAGGGTTAGGGTTAGGGTTAGGATTAGGGTTAGGGTTAGGGTTAGGGTTAGGGTTAGGGTTAGGGTTAGGATGAATGAACACCGCAAGAACAATCCAAGATTAGGGTTAGGGTTAGGGTTAGGGTTAGGGTTAGGGTTAGGGTTAGGGTTAGGATGAATGAACACTACAAGAACAATCCAAGAATAGGGTTAGGGTTAGGGTTAGGGTTAGGGTTAGGGTTAGGGTTAGGGTTAGGGTTAGGGTTAGGGTTCGGGTTAGGGTTAGGGTTGGTTAGGGTTAGGGTTAGGGTTAGGGTTAGGGTTAGGATGAATGAACACCGCAAGAACAATCCAAGATTAGGGTTAGGGCTAGGGTTAGGGTTAGGGTTAGGGTTAGGGTTAGGATGAATGAACACTACAAGAACAATCCAAGGTTAGGGTTAGGGTTAGGGTTAGGGTTAGGGTTAGGGTTAGGGTTAGGGTTAGGGTTAGGGTGAATGAACACCGCAAGAACAATCCAAGATTAGGGTTAGGGTTAGGGTTAGGGTTAGGGTTAGGGTTAGGGTTAGGGTTAGGGTTAGGGTTAGGATGAATGAACACCACAAGAACAATCCAAGATTAGGGTTAGGGTTAGGGTTAGGGTTAGGGTTAGGGTTAGGGTTAGGGTTAGGGTTAGGGTGAATGAACACCGCAAGAACAATCCAAGAATAGGGTTAGGGTTAGGGTTAGGGTTAGGGTTAGGGTTAGGGTTAGGGTGAATGAACACCGCAAGAACAATCCAAGATTAGGGTTAGGGTTAGGGTTAGGGTTAGGGTTAGGGTTAGGGTTAGGGTTAGGGTGAATGAACACAGCAAGAACAATCCAGGAATAGGGTTAGGGTTAGGGTTAGGGTTAGGGTTAGGGTTAGGATGAATGAACACCGCAAGAACAATCCAAGATAAGGGTTAGTGTTAGTGTTAGTGTTAGGGTTAGGGTTAGGGTTAGGGTTAGGGTTAGAGTTAGGGTTAGGGTTAGGGTTAGGGTTAGGGTTAGGGTTAGGGTTAGGGTTAGGGTTAGGATTAGGGTTAGGGTTAGGGTTAGGGTTAGGGTTAGGTTTAGGATGAATGAACAGCGCAAGAACAAGCCAAGATTAGGGTTAGGGTTAGGGTTAGGGTTAGGATGAATGAACACTACAAGAACAATCCAAGATAAGGGTTAGGGTTAGGGTTAGGGTTAGGGTTAGGGTTAGGGTTAGGGTTAGGGTTAGAGTTAGGGTTAGGGTTAGGGTTAGGGTTAGGGTAAGGGTTAGGGTGAATGAACACCGCAAGAACAATCCAAGAATAGGGTTAGGGTTAGGGTTAGGGTTAGGGTTAGGGTTAGGGTTAGGGTTAGGGTTAGGGTTAGGGTTAGGGTTAGAGTTAGGGTTAGGGTTAGGTTTAGGATGAATGAACACCGCAAGAACAATCCAAGATTAGGGTTAGGGTTAGGGTTAGTGTTAGGATGAATGAACACTACAAGAACAATCCAAGATTAGGGTTAGGGTTAGGGTTAGGGTTAGGGTTAGGGTTAGGGTTAGGGTTAGGGTTAGGGTTAGGGTTAGGGTTAGGGTGAATGAACACCACAAGAACAATCCAAGATTAGGGTTAGGGTTAGGGTTAGGGTTAGGGTTAGGGTTAGGGTTAGGGTTAGGGTTAGGGTTAGGGTTGGGGTTAGGGTTAGGGTTAGGGTTAGGGTTAGGGTTAGCGTTCGAGTTAGGGTTAGGGTTAGGTTTAGGATGAATGAGGGTTAGGGTTAGGGTTAGGGTTAGGGTTAGGGTTAGGGTTAGGGTTAGGGTTAGGGTTAGGGTTAGGATGAATGAACACTACAAGAACAATCCAAGGTTAGGGTTAGGGTTAGGGTTAGGGTTAGGGTTAGGGTTAGGGTTAGGGTGAATGAACACCGCAAGAACAATCCAAGATTAGGGTT
>NW_028113106.1:175000-177500 GCF_964234715.1 Podarcis melisellensis | reverse complement strand
GGTTAGGGTTAGGGTGAATGAACACCGCAAGAACAATCCAAGATTAGTTTTAGGGTTAGGGTTAGGGTTAGGGTTAGGGTTAGGGTTAGGGTTAGGGTTAGGGTTAGGGTTAGGGTTAGGGTTAGGGTTAGGATGAATGAACACCACAAGAACAATCCAAGATGAGGGTTAGGGTTAGGGTTAGGGTTAGGGTTAGGGTTAGGGTTAGGGTCAATGAACACCACAAGAACAATCCAAGATTAAGGTTAGGGTTAGGGTTAGGGTTAGTGTTAGGGTGAATGAACACCACAAGAACAATCCAAGATGAGGGTTAGGGTTAGGGTTAGGGTTAGGGTTAGGGTTAGGATTAGGGTTAGGGTTAGGGTTAGGGTTAGGGTTAGGGTTAGGGTTAGGGTTAGGGTGAATGAACACCACAAGAAAAATCCAAGATTAAGTTTAGGGTTAGGGTTAGGGTTAGGGTTAGGGTGAATGAACACCGCAAGAACAATCCAAGCTTAGGGTTAGGGTTAGGGTTAGGGTTAGGGTTAGGGTTAGGGTTAGGGTTAGGGTTAGGGTGAGGGTCAAGAACAATCCAAGCTTAGGGTTAGGGTTGGGGTTAGGGTTAGGGTTAGGGTTAGGGTGAATGAACACCGCAAGAACAATCCAAGCTTAGGGTTAGGGTTAGGGTTAGGGTTAGGGTTAGGGTTAGGGTTAGGGTTAGGGTTAGGGTTAGGGTTAGGGTTAGGGTTACGGTTAGGGTTAGGGTTAGGGTTAGGGTTAGGATGAATGAACACCGCAAGAACAATCCAAGATTAGGGTTAGGGTTAGGGTTAGGGTTAGGGTTAGGGTTAGGGTTAGGGTTAGGGTAAGGGTTAGGGTTAGGGTGAATAAACACCACAAGAACAATCCAAGATTAAGGTTAGGGTTAGGGTTAGGGTTAGGGTTAGGGTTAGGGTTAGGGTGAATGAACACCACAAGAACAATCCAAGATTAGGGTTAGGGTTAGGGTTAGGCTTAGGGTTAGGGTTCGGGTTCGGGTTAGGGTTAGGGTTAGGGTTAGGGTTAGGGTTAGGGTTAGGGCTAGGGCTAGGGTGAATGAACACCACAAGAACAATCCAAGATTAAGGTTAGGGTTAGGGTTAGGGTTAGGGTTAGGGTTAGGGTCAAGAACAATCCAAGCTTAGGGTTAGGGTTGGGGTTAGGGTTAGGGTTAGGGTTAGGGTTAGGGTGAATGAACACCGCAAGAACAATCTAAGCTTAGGGTTAGGGTTAGGGTTTGGGTTAGGGTTAGGGTTAGGGTTAGGGTTAGGGTTAAGGTTAGGGTGAGGGTTAGGGTTAGGGTGAATGAACACCGCAAGAACAATCCAAGATTAGGGTTAGGGTTAGGGTTAGGGTTAGGGTTAGGGTTAGGGTTAGGGTTAGGATGAATGAACACCACAAGAACAATCCAAGATGAGGGTTAGGGTTAGGGTTAGGGTTAGGGTTAGGGTTAGGGTCAATGAACACCACAAGAACAATCCAAGATTAAGGTTAGGGTTAGGGTTAGGGTTAGGGTTAGGGTTAGGGTTAGGGTTAGGGTTAGGGTTAGGGTGAATGAACACTGCAAGAACAATCCAAGATTAGGGTTAGGGTTAGGGTTAGGGTTAGGGTTAGGGTTAGGGTTACGGTTAGGGTTAGGGTCAAGAACAATCCAAGCTTAGGGTTAGGGTTGGGGTTAGGGTTAGGGTTAGGGTGAATGAACACCGCAAGAACAATCCAAGCTTAGGGTTAGGGTTAGGCTTTGGGTTAGGGTTAGGGTTAGGGTTAGGGTTAGGGTTAGGGTTAGGGTTAGGGTTAGGATGAATGAACACCGCAAGAACAATCCAAGATTAGGGTTAGGGTTAGGGTTAGGGTTGGGGTTAGGGTTAGGGTTAGGGTTAGGGTTAGGGTTAGGGTTAGGGTTAGGGTTAGGGTTAGGGTCAAGAACAATCCAAGCTTAGGGTTAGGGTTGGGGTTAGGGTTAGGGTTAGGGTTAGGGTCAAGAACAATCCAAGCTTAGGGTTAGGGTTGGGGTTAGGGTTAGGGTTAGGGTTAGGGTTAGGGTTAGGGTGAATGAACACCGCAAGAACAATCCAAGCTTAGGGTTAGGGTTAGGGTTAGGGTTTGGGTTAGGGTTAGGGTTAGGGTTAGGGTTAGGGTGAGGGTGAGGGTTAGGGTTAGGGTGAATGAACACCGCAAGAACAATCCAAGATTAGTTTTAGGGTTAGGGTTAGGGTTAGGGTTAGGGTTAGGGTTAGGGTTAGGGTTAGGGTTAGGGTTAGGATGAATGAACACCACAATAACAATCCAAGATGAGGGTTAGGGTTAGGGTTAGGGTTAGGGTTAGGGTTAGGGTTAGGGTTAGGGTTAGGGTTAGGGTGAATGAACACCACAAAAACAATCCAAGATTAGGGTTAGGGTTAGGGTTAGGGTTAGGGTTAGGGTTAGGGTTAGGGTTAGGGTTAGGGTTAGGGTTAGGGTTAGGGTTAGGGTTAGGGTCAAG
>NW_028113106.1:25000-27500 GCF_964234715.1 Podarcis melisellensis | reverse complement strand
TAGGGTTAGGGTTAGGATGAATGAAGAACCCAAGAACAATCCAAGATTAGGGTTAGGGTTAGGGTTAGGGTTAGGGTTAGGGTTAGGGTTAGGGTTAGGGTTAGGGTTAGGGTTAGGGTGAATGAACACCGCAAGAACAATCCAAGCTTAGGGTTAGGGTTAGGGTTTGGGTTAGTGTTAGGGTTAGGGTTAGGGTTAGGGTTAGGGTTAGGATGAATGAACACCACAAGAACAATCCAAGATTAGGGTTAGGGTTAGGGTTAGGGTTAGGGTTAGGGTTAGGGTTAGGGTTAGGGTTAGGGTCAATGAACACCACAAGAACAATCCAAGATTAAGGTTAGGGTTAGGGTTAGGGTTAGGGTTAGGGTTAGGGTTAGGGTGAATGAACACTGCAAGAACAATCCAAGATTAGGGTTAGGGTTAGGGTTAGGGTTAGGGTTAGGGTTAGGGTTAGGGTTAGGGTTAGAGTTAGGGTTAGGGTTAGGGTTAGGGTCAAGAACAATCCAAGCTTAGGGTTAGGGTTAGGGTTGGGGTTAGGGTTAGGGTTAGGGTTAGGGTTAGGGTTAGGGTTAGGGTTAGGGCTAGGGTTAGGGTTAGGGTTAGGGTGAATGAACACCGCAAGAACAATCCAAGCTTCGGGTTAGGGTTAGGGTTTGGGTTAGGGTTAGGGTTAGGGTTAGGGTTAGGGTTAGGGTGAATGAACACCGCAAGAACAATCCAAGCTTAGGGTTAGGGTTAGGGTTTGGGTTAGTGTTAGGGTTAGGGTTAGGGTTAGGGTTAGGGTTAGGGTTAGGGTTAGGGTTAGGGTTAGGATGAATGAAGACCCCAAGAACAATCCAAGATTAGGGTTAGGGTTAGGGTTAGGGTTAGGGTTAGGGTTAGGGTTAGGGTTAGGGTTAGGGTTAGGGTGAATGAACACCGCAAGAACAATCCACGAATAGGGTTAGGGTTAGGGTTAGGGTTAGGGTTAGGGTTAGGGTTAGGGTTAGGATAAGGGTTAGGGTTAGGGTGAATAAACACCACAAGAACAATCCAAGATTAAGGTTAGGGTTAGGGTTAGGGTTAGGGTTAGGGTGAATGAACACCGCAAGAACAATCCACGATTAGGGTTAGGGTTAGGGTTAGGGTTAGGGTTAGGGTTAGGGTTAGGGTTAGGGTTAGGGTTAGGGTTAGGTTTAGGCTTAGGTTTAGGTTTAGGTTTAGGGTTAGGGTTAGGGTTAGGGTTAGGGTTAGTGTTAGGGTTAGGGTTAGCGTTAGGGTTAGGGTTAGGGTTAGGGTTAGGGTTAGGGTCAAGAACAATCCAAGCTTAGGGTTAGGGTTAGGGTTAGGGTTAGGGTGAATGAACACCGCAAGAACAATCCAAGCTTAGGGTTAGGGTTAGGGTTAGGGTTAGGGTTAGGGTTAGGGTTAGGGTTAGGGTTAGGGTTAGGGTTAGGGTTAGGGTTAGGGTTAGGGTTAAGGTTAGGGTTAGGGTTAGGGTTAGGGTTAGGGTGAATGAACACCGCAAGAACAATCCAAGAATAGGGTTAGGGTTAGGGTTAGGGTTAGGGTTAGGGTTAGGGTTAGGGTTAAGGTGAATGAACACCGCAAGATCAATCCAAGAATAGGGTTAGGGTTAGGGTTAGGGTTAGGGTTAGGGTTAGGGCTAGGGCTAGGGTTAGGGTTAGGGTTAGGGTTAGGGTTAGGGTTAGGGTTAGGGTTAGGGTTAGGGCTAGGGTTAGGGTTAGGGTTAGGTTTAGGGTGAATGAACACCACAAGAACAATCCAATATTAAGGTTAGGGTTAGGGTTAGGGTTAGGGTTAGGGTTAGGGTTAGGGTTAGGGTTAGGGTTAGGGTGAATGAACACCGCAAGAACAATCCAAGATTAGGGTTAGGGTTAGGGTTAGGGTTAGGGTTAGGGTTAGGGTTAGGGTTAGGGTGAATGAACACCGCAAGAACAATCCAAGAATAGGGTTAGGGTTAGGGTTAGGGTTAGGGTTAGGGTTAGGGTTAGGGTTAGGGTTAGGGTTAGGGTTAAGGTGAATGAACACCGCAAGAACAATCCAAGAATAGGGTTAGGGTTAGGGTTAGGGTTAGGGTTAGGGTTAGGGTTAGGGTTAGAGTTAGGGCTAGGGCTAGGGTTAGGGTTAGGGTTAGGGTTAGGGTTAGGGTTAGGGTTAGGGTTAGGGTTAGGGTTAGGGTTAGGGTGAATGAACACCACAAGAACAATCCAAGATTAAGTTTAGGGTTAGGGTTAGGGTTAGGGTTAGGGTTAGGGTTAGGGTTAGGGTTAGGGTTAGGGTTAGGGTTAGGGTTAGGGTTTGGGTGAATGAACACCGCAAGAACAATCCAAGATTAGGGTTAGGGTTAGGGTTAGGGTTAGGGTTAGGGTTAGGGTTAGGGTTAGGGTTAGGGTTAGGGTTAGGGTTAGGGTGAGGGTGAGGGTTAGGGTTAGGGTTAGGGTTAGGGTGAATGAACACCGCAAGAACAATCCAAGCTTAGGGTTAGGGTTAGGGTTTG
>NW_028113107.1:357500-362500 GCF_964234715.1 Podarcis melisellensis | reverse complement strand
GTTAGGGTTAGAGTTAGGGTTAGGGTTAGGGTTAGGGTTAGGGTTAGGGTTAGGGTTAGGGTTAGGGTTAGGGTTAGGATGAATGAACACCGCAAGAAAAATCCAAGATTAGGGTTAGGGTTAGGGTTAGGGTTAGGGTTAGGGTTAGGGTGAATGAACACCGCAAGAACAATCCAAGATTAGGGTTAGGGTTAGGGTTAGGGTTAGGGTTAGGGTTAGGGTTAGGGTTAGGGTTAGGGTTAGGGTTAGGGTTAGGGTTAGGGTTAGGGTTAGGGTTAGGGTTAGGGTTAGGATGAATGAACACCACAAGAACAATCCAAGATTAGGGTTAGGGTTATTGTTAGGGTTAGGGTTAGGGTTAGGGTTAGGGTTAGGGTTAGGGTTAGGGTTAGGGTTAGGATGAATGAACACCACAAGAACAATCCAAGAATAGGGTTAGGGTTAGGGTTAGGGTTAGGGTTAGGGTTAAGGTTAGGTTTAGGGTTAGGGTTAGGGTTAGGGTTAGGGTTAGGGTTAGGGTTAGGGTTAGGGTTAGGGTTAGGGTTAGGGTTGGGTTAGGGTTAGGGTAAGGGTTAGGGTTTGGTTTAGGGTGAATGACCACCGCAAGAACAATCCAAGCTTAGGGGTAGGGTTAGGGTTAGGGTTAGGTTTAGGTTTAGGGTTAGGGATAGGGTTAGGGTTAGGGTTAGGGTTAGGGTTAGGGTTAGGGTTAGGGTTAGGGTTAGGGTTAGGGTTAGGATGAATGAACACCGCAAGAACAATCCAAGATTAGGGTTAGGGTTAGGGTTAGGGTTAGGGTTAGGGTTAGGGTTAGGATGAATGAACACTACAAGAACAATCCAAGATTAGGGTTAGGGTTAGGGTTAGGGTTAGGGTTAGGGTTAGGGTTAGGGTTAGGGTGAATGAACACCGCAAGAACAATCGAAGAATAGGGTTAGGGTTAGGGTTAGGGTTAGGGTTAGGGTTAGGGTTAGGGTTAGGGTGAATGGACACCGCAAGAACAATCCAAGAATAGGGTTAGGGTTATGGTTAGGGTTAGGGTTAAGAACAATCCAAGATTAGGGTTAGGGTTAGGGTTAGGGTTAGGGTTAGGGTTAGGGTTAGGGTGAATGGACACCGCAAGAACAATCCAAGAATAGGGTTAGGGTTATGGTTAGGGTTAGGGTTAGGGTTAGGGTGAATGAACACCGCAAGAACAATCCAAGATTAGGGTTAGGGTTAGGGTTAGGGTTAGGGTTAGGGTTAGGGTTAGGGTTAGGGTTAGGGTTAGGGTTAGGGTTAGGGTTAGGATGAATGAACACCGCAAGAAAAATCCAAGATTAGGGTTAGGGTTAGGGTTAGGGTTAGGGTTAGGGTTAGGGTTAGGGTTAGGGTTAGGGTGAATGAACACCGCAAGAACAATCCAAGATTAGGGTTAGGGTTAGGGTTAGGGTTAGGGTTAGGGTTAGGGTTAGGGTTAGGGTTAGGGTGAATGAACACCGCAAGAACAATCCAAGATTAGGGTTAGGGTTAGGGTTAGGGTTAGGGTTAGGGTTAGGGTTAGGGTTAGGGTTAGGGTTAGGGTTAGGGTTAGGGTTAGGGTTAGGATGAATGAACACCACAAGAACAATTCAAGATTAGGGTTAGGGTTAGGGTTAGGGTTAGGGTTAGGGTTAGGGTTAGGGTTAGGGTTAGGGTTAGGGTTAGGGTTAGGATGAATGAACACCACAAGAACAATCCAAGAATAGGGTTAGGGTTAGGGTTAGGGTTAGGGTTAGGGTTAGGGTTAGGGTTAAGGTTAGGTTTAGGGTTAGGGTTAGCGTTAGGGTTAGGGTTAGGGTTAGGGTTAGTGTTAGGGTTAGGGTTAGGGTTAGGGTTAGGATGAATGAACACCACAAGAACAATCCAAGATTAGGGTTAGGGTTAGGGTTAGGGTTAGGGTTAGGGTTAGGGTTAGGGTTAGGGTTAGGGTTAGGGTTAGGGTTAGGATGAATGAACACCACAAGAACAATCCAAGAATAGGGTTAGGGTTAGGGTTAGGGTTAGGGTTAGGGTTAAGGTTAGGTTTAGGGTTAGGGTTAGCGTTAGGGTTAGGGTTAGGGTTAGGGTTAGGGTTGGGTTAGGGTTAGGGTAAGGGTTAGGGTTTGGTTTAGGGTGAATGACCACCGCAAGAACAATCCAAGCTTAGGGGTAGGGTTAGGGTTAGGGTTAGGTTTAGGTTTAGGTTTAGGTTTAGGGTTAGGGATAGGGTTAGGTTAGGGTTAGGGTTAGGGTTAGGGTTAGGGTTAGGATGAATGAACACCGCAAGAACAATCCAAGATTAGGGTTAGGGTTAGGGTTAGGATTAGGGTTAGGGTTAGGGTTAGGGTTAGGGTTAGGGTTAGGGTTAGGGTTAGGATGAATGAACACTACAAGAACAATCCAAGATTAGGGTTAGGGTTAGGGTTAGGGTTAGGGTTAGGGTTAGGGTTAGGGTGAATGAACACCGCAAGAACAATCCAAGATTAGGGTTATGGTTAGGGTTAGGGTTAGGGTTAGGGTTAGGGTTAGGGTTAGGGTTAGGGTGAATGGACACCGCAAGAACAATCCAAGAATAGGGTTAGGGTTATGGTTAGGGTTAGGGTTAAGAACAATCCAAGATTAGGGTTAGGGTTAGGGTTAGGGTTAGGGTGAATGGACACCGCAAGAACAATCCAAGAATAGGGTTAGGGTTAGGGTTAGGGTTATGGTTAGGGTTAGGGTTAGGGTTAGGGTTAGGGTTAGGATGAATGAACACCACAAGAACAATCCAAGATTAGGGTTAGGGTGAGGGTTAGGGTTAGGGTTAGGGTTAGGATGAATGAACACCGCAAGAACAATCCAAGTTAAGGGTTAATGTTAGTGTTAGTGTTAGTGTTAGTGTTAGTGTTAGTGTTAGGGTTAGGGTTAGGGTTAGGGTTAGGATGAATGAACACTACAAGAACAATCCAAGGTTAGGGTTAGGGTTAGGGTTAGGGTTAGGGTTAGGGTTAGGGTTAGGGTTAGGGTTAGGGTTAGGATGAATGAACACCGCAAGAACAATCCAAGATTAGGGTTAGGGTTAGGGTTAGGGTTAGGGTTTCGGTTAGGGTTAGGGTTAGGGTTAGGGTTAGGGTTAGGGTTAGGGTTAGGGTTAGGGTTAGGATGAATGAACACTACAAGAACAATCCAAGATTAGGGTTAGGGTTAGGGTTAGGGTTAGGGTTAGGGTGAATGAACACCGCAAGAACAATCCAAGATTAGGGTTAGGGTTAGGGTTAGGGTTAGGGTTAGGGTTAGGGTTAGGGTTAGGGTTAGGGTTAGGATGAATGAACACTACAAGAACAATCCAAGATTAGGGTTAGGGTTAGGGTTAGGGTTAGGGTTAGGGTTAGGGTGAATGAACACCGCAAGAACAATCCAAGATTAGGGTTAGGGTTAGGGTTAGGGTTAGGGTTAGGGTTAGGGTTAGGGTTAGGGTTAGGGTTAGGGTGAATGAACACCACAAGAACAATCCAAGATTAGGGTTAGGGTTAGGGTTAGGGTTAGGGTTAGGGTTAGGGTTAGGGTTAGGGTTAGGGTTAGGGTTAGGGTTAGGGTGAATGAACACCGCAAGAACAATCCAAGAATAGGGTTAGGGTTAGGGTTAGGGTTAGGGTTAGGGTTAGGGTTAGGGTTAGGGTTAGGGTTAGGGTTGGGTTTAGGATGAATGAACACCACAAGAACAATCCAAGATTAGGGTTAGGGTGAGGGTTAGGGTTAGGGTTAGGGTGAATGAACACCGCAAGAACAATCCAAGAATAGGGTTAGGGTTAGGGTTAGGGTTAGGGTTAGGGTTAGGGTTAGGGTTAGGGTGAATGAACACCGCAAGAACAATCCAAGAATAGGGTTAGGGTTAGGGTTAGGGTTAGGGTTAGGGTTAGGGTTATGGTTAGGGTTAGGGTTAGGGTTAGGGTTAGGATGAATGAACACCACAAGAACAATCCAAGATTAGGGTTAGGGTTTGGGTTAGGGTTGGGGTTAGGGTTAGGGTTAGGGTTAGGGTTAGGGTTAGGGTTAGGGTTAGGATGAATGAACACCGCAACAACAATCCAAGATAAGGGTTAGTGTTAGTGTTAGTGTTAGTGTTAGTGTTAGTGTTAGGGTTAGGGTTAGGGATAGGGTTAGGGTTAGGGTTAGGGTTAGGGTTAGGGTTAGGGTTAGGGTTGGGGTTGGGGTTGGGGTTAGGGTTAGGGTTAGGTTTAGGATGAATGAACACAGCAAGAACAATCCTAGATTAGGGTTAGGGTTAGGGTTAGGGTTAGGGTTAGGGTTAGGGTTAGGGTTAGGGTTAGGGTGAATGAACACCGCAAGAACAATCCAAGAATAGGGTTAGGGTTAGGGTTAGGGTTAGGGTTAGGGTTAGGGTTAGGGTTAGGGTTAGGGTTAGGGTTAGGGTTAGGGTTAGGGTTAGGGTTAGAGTTAGAGTGAATGAACACCGGAAGAACAATCCAAGAATAGGGTTAGGGTTAGGGTTAGGGTTAGGGTTAGGGTTAGGGTTAGGGTTAGGGTTAGGGTTAGGGTTAGGGTTAGGGTTAGAGTTAGGGTTAGGGTTAGGTATAGGATGAATGAACACCGCAAGAACAATCCAAGATTAGGGTTAGGGTTAGGGTTAGGGTTAGGGTTAGGGTTAGGGTTAGGATGAATGAACACTAAAAGAACAATCCAAGATTAGGGTTAGGGTTAGGGTTAGGGTTAGGGTTAGGGTTAGGGTTAGGGTTAGGGTTAGGGTTAGGGTTAGGATGAATGAACACTACAAGAACAATCCAAGATTAGGGTTAGGGTTAGGGTTAGGGTGAATGAACACCGCAAGAACAATCCAAGATTAGGGTTAGGGTTAGGGTTAGGGTTAGGGTTAGGGTTAGGGTTAGGGTTAGGGTTAGGGTTAGGGTTAGGGTTAGGGTTAGGGTGAATGAACACCACAAGAACAATCCAAGATTAGGGTTAGGGTTAGGGTTAGGGTTAGGGTTAGGGTTAGGGTTAGG
>NW_028113107.1:230000-232500 GCF_964234715.1 Podarcis melisellensis | reverse complement strand
TAGGGTTAGGGTGAATGAACACCGCAAGAACAATCCAAGAATAGGGTTAGGGTTAGGGTTAGGGTTAGGGTTAGGGTTAGGGTTAGGGTTAGGGTTAGGGTTAGGGTTAGGGTTAGGGTTAGGGTTAGGATGAATGAACACCACAAGAACAATCCAAGATTAGGGTTAGGGTTAGGGTTAGGGTTAGGGTTAGGGTTAGGGTTAGGGTAAGGGTTAGGGTTGGGGTTAGGGTTAGGGTTAGGGTTAGGGTTAGGGTTAGGGTTAGGGTTAGGGTTAGGGTTAGGGTTAGGGTTAGGATGAATGAACACCGCAAGAACAATCCAAGATAAGGGTTAGTGTTAGTGTTAGTGTTAGGGTTAGGGTTAGGGTTAGGGTTAGGGTTAGGGTTAGGGTTAGGGTTAGGGTTAGGGTTAGGGTTAGGTTTAGGATGAATGAACACCGCAAGAACAATCCAAGATTAGGGTTAGGGTTAGGGTTAGGGTTAGGGTTAGAGTTAGGGTTAGGGTTAGGGTTAGGGTTAGGGTTAGGGTTAGGGTTAGGCTTAGGGTTAGGGTTAGCTTTAGGATGAATGAACACCGCAAGAACAATCCAAGATTAGGGTTAGGATTAGGGTTAGGGTTATGGTTAGGGTTAGGGTTAGGGTTAGGGTTAGGGTTAGGGTTAGGGGTAGGGTTAGGGATAGGGTTAGGGTTAGGGTTAGGGTTAGGGTTAGGGTTAGGGTTAGGGTGAATGAACACCGCAAGAACAATCCAAGAATAGGGTTAGGGTTAGGGTTAGGGTTAGGGTTAGGGTTAGGGTTAGGATGAATGAACACCGCAAGAACAATCCAAGATTAGGGTTAGGGTTAGGGTTAGGGTTAGGGTTAGGGTTAGGATGAATGAACACTACAAGAACAATCCAAGATTAGGGTTAGAGTTAGGGTTAGGGTTAGGGTTAGGGTTAGGGTTAGGGTTAGGGTTAGGGTGAATGAACACCGCAAGAACAATCCAAGATTAGGGTTAGGGTTAGGGTTAGGGTTAGGGTTAGGGTTAGGGTTAGGGTTAGGGTTAGGATGAATGAACACCGCAAGAACAATCCAAGATTAGGGTTAGGGTTAGGGTTAGGGTTAGGGTTAGGGTTAGGGTTAGGGTTAGGGTTAGGGTTAGGGTTAGGGTTAGGGTTAGGGTTAGGGTTAGGGTGAATGAACACCGCAAGAACCATCCAAGAATAGGGTTAGGTTTAGGGTTAGGGTTAGGGTTAGGGTTAGGGTGAATGAACACCGCAAGAACAATCCAAGAATAGGGTTAGGGTTAGGGTTAGGGTTAGGGTTAGGGTTAGGGTTAGGGTTAGGGTTAGGGTTAGGGTTAGGGTTAGGATGAATGAACACCACAAGAACAATCCAAGATTAGGGTTAGGGTTAGGGTTAGGGTTAGGGTTAGGGTTAGGGTTAGGGTTAGGGTTGGGGTTAGGGTTAGGGTTAGGATTAGGGTTAGGGATAGGGTTAGGGTTAGGGTTAGGGTTAGGGTTAGGGTTAGGGTTAGGGTTAGGGTTAGGGTTAGGGTTAGGATGAATGAACACCGCAAGAACAATCCAAGATAAGGGTTAGTGTTAGTGTTAGTGTTAGTGTTAGGGTTAGGGTTAGGGTTAGGGTTAGGGTTAGGGTTAGGGTTAGCTTTAGGATGAATGAACACCGCAAGAACAATCCAAGATTAGGGTTAGGGTTAGGGTTAGGGTTAGGGTTAGGGTTAGGGTTAGGGTTAGGGGTAGGGTTAGGGTTAGGGTTAGGGTTAGGGTTAGGGTTAGGGTTAGGATGAATGAACACCGCAAGAACACTCCAAGATAAGGGTTAGGGTTAGGGTTAGGGTTAGGGTTAGGGTTAGGGTTAGGGTTAGGGTTAGGGTTAGGGTTAGGGTTAGGGTTAGGGTTAGGGTTAGGGTTAGGGTTAGGGTGAATGAACACCGCAAGAACCATCCAAGAATAGGGTTAGGTTTAGGGTTAGGGTTAGGGTTAGGGTTAGGGTGAATGAACACCGCAAGAACAATCCAAGAATAGGGTTAGGGTTAGGGTTAGGGTTAGGGTTAGGGTTAGGGTTAGGGTTAGGGTTAGGGTTAGGGTTAGGGTTAGGGTTAGGATGAATGAACACCACAAGAACAATCCAAGATTAGGGTTAGGGTTAGGGTTAGGGTTAGGGTTAGGGTTAGGGTTAGGGTGAATGAACACCGCAAGAACAATCCAAGATTAGGGTTAGGGTTAGGGTTAGGGTTAGGGTTAGGGTTAGGGTTAGGGTTAGGGTTAGGGTTAGGGTTAGGGTTAGGGTTAGGGTTAGGATGAATGAACACCACAAGAACAATCCAAGATTAGGGCTAGGGTTAGGGTTAGGGTTAGGGTTAGGGTTAGGGTTAGGGTGAATGAACACCGCAAGAACAATCCAAGAATAGGGTTAGGGTTAGGGTTAGGGTTAGGGTTAGGGTTAGGGTTAGGGTTAGGGTTAGGGTTAGGGTTAGGGTTAGGGTTAGAGTTA
>NW_028113107.1:205000-210000 GCF_964234715.1 Podarcis melisellensis | reverse complement strand
GGTTAGGGTTAGGATGAATGAACACTACAAGAACAATCCAAGATTAGGGTTAGAGTTAGGGTTAGGGTTAGGGTTAGGGTTAGGGTTAGGGTTAGGGTTAGGGTTAGGTTAGGGTGAATGAACACCGCAAGAACAATCCAAGATTAGGGTTAGGGTTAGGGTTAGGGTTAGGGTTAGGGTTAGGGTTAGGGTTAGGGTTAGGGTTAGGATGAATGAACACCGCAAGAACAATCCAAGATTAGGGTTAGGGTTAGGGTTAGGGTTAGGGTTAGGGTTAGGGTTAGGGTTAGGGTTAGGGTTAGGGTTAGGGTTAGGGTTAGGGTTAGGGTTAGGGTGAATGAACACCGCAAGAACCATCCAAGAATAGGGTTAGGTTTAGGGTTAGGGTTAGGGTTAGGGTTAGGGTGAATGAACACCGCAAGAACAATCCAAGAATAGGGTTAGGGTTAGGGTTAGGGTTAGGGTTAGGGTTAGGGTTAGGGTTAGGGTTAGGGTTAGGGTTAGGGTTAGGGTTAGGATGAATGAACACCACAAGAACAATCCAAGATTAGGGTTAGGGTTAGGGTTAGGGTTAGGGTTAGGGTTAGGGTTAGGGTTAGGGTTGGGGTTAGGGTTAGGGTTAGGGTTAGGGTTAGGGTTAGGGTTAGGGTTAGGGTTAGGGTTAGGGTTAGGGATAGGGTTAGGGTTAGGGTTAGGGTTAGGGTTAGGGTTAGGATGAATGAACACCGCAAGAACAATCCAAGATAAGGGTTAGTGTTAGTGTTAGTGTTAGTGTTAGTGTTAGTGTTAGGGTTAGGGTTAGGGTTAGGGTTAGGGTTAGGGTTAGGGTTAGGGTTAGGGTTAGCTTTAGGATGAATGAACACCGCAAGAACAATCCAAGATTAGGGTTAGGGTTAGGGTTAGGGTTAGGGTTAGGGTTAGGGTTAGGGTTAGGGGTAGGGTTAGGGTTAGGGTTAGGGTTAGGGTTAGGGTTAGGGTTAGGGTTAGGATGAATGAACACCGCAAGAACAATCCAAGATAAGGGTTAGGGTTAGGGTTAGGGTTAGGGTTAGGGTTAGGGTTAGGGTTAGGGTTAGGGTTAGGGTTAGGGTTAGGATGAATGAACACTACAAGAACAATCCAAGATTAGGCTTAGGGTTAGGGTTAGGGTTAGGGTTAGGGTTAGGGTGAATGAACACCGCAAGAACAATCCAAGATTAGGGTTAGGGTTAGGGTTAGGGTTAGGGTTAGGGTTAGGGTTAGGGTTAGGGTTAGGGTTAGGGTTAGGGTTAGGGTTAGGGTTAGGGTTAGGGTTAGGATGAATGAACACCACAAGAACAATCCAAGATTAGGGCTAGGGTTAGGGTTAGGGTTAGGGTTAGGGTTAGGGTTAGGGTGAATGAACACCGCAAGAACAATCCAAGAATAGGGTTAGGGTTAGGGTTAGGGTTAGGGTTAGGGTTAGGGTTAGGGTTAGGGTTAGGGTTAGGGTTAGGGTTAGGGTTAGGGTTAGGGTTAGGGTTAGGATTAGGGTTAGGGTTAGAGTTAGGGTTAGGGTTAGGGTTAGGGTTAGGGTGAATGAACACCGCAAGAACAATCCAAGAATAGGGTTAGGGTTAGGGTTAGGGTTAGGGTTAGGGTTAGGGTTAGGGTTAGGGTTAGGATGAATGAACACCACAAGAACAATCCAAGATTAGGGTTATGGTTAGGGTTAGGGTTAGGGTTAGGGTAAGGGTTAGGGTTGGGGTTCGGGTTAGGGTTAGGGTTAGGGTTAGGGTTAGGGTTAGGGTTAGGGTTAGGATGAATGAACACCGCAAGAACAATCCAAGATAAGGGTTAGGGTTAGGGTTAGGGTTAGGGTTAGGGTTAGGGTTAGGGTTAGGGTTAGGGTTAGGGTTAGGGTTAGGATGAATGAACACTACAAGAACAATCCAAGATTAGGCTTAGGGTTAGGGTTATGGTTAGGGTTAGGGTTAGGGTGAATGAACACCGCAAGAACAATCCAAGATTAGGGTTAGGGTTAGGGTTAGGGTTAGGGTTAGGGTTAGGGTTAGGGTTAGGGTTAGGGTTAGGGTTAGGGTTAGGGTTAGGATTAGGGTTAGGGTTAGAGTTAGGGTTAGGGTTAGGGTTAGGGTGAATGAACACCGCAAGAACAATCCAAGAATAGGGTTAGGGTTAGGGTTAGGGTTAGGGTTAGGGTTAGGGTTAGGGTTAGGGTTAGGGTTAGGATGAATGAACACCACAAGAACAATCCAAGATTAGGGTTAGGGTTAGGGTTAGGGTTAGGGTTAGGGTTAGGGTAAGGGTTAGGGTTGGGGTTAGGGTTAGGGTTAGGGTTAGGGTTAGGGTTAGGGTTAGGGTTAGGATGAATGAACACCGCAAGAACAATCCAAGATAAGGGTTAGTGTTAGTGTTAGTGTTAGTGTTAGTGTTAGGGTTAGGGTTAGGGTTAGGGTTAGGGTTAGGGTTAGGGTTAGGTTTAGGATGAATGAACACCGCAAGAACAATCCAAGATTAGGGTTAGGGTTAGGGTTAGGGTTAGGGTTAGGTTAGGGTTAGGGTTAGGGTTAGGGTTAGGGTTAGGGTTAGGGTTAGGGTTAGGGTTAGGGTTAGGGTTAGGGTTAGGGTTAGCTTTAGGATGAATGAACACCGCAAGAACAATCCAAGATTAGGGTTAGGATTAGGGTTAGGGTTAGGGTTAGGGTTAGGGTTAGGGTTAGGGTTAGGGTTAGGGGTAGGGTTAGGGTTAGGGTTAGGGTTAGGGTTAGGGTTAGGGTTAGGGTTAGGGTTAGGGGTAGGGTTAGGGTTAGGGTTAGGGTTAGGGTTAGGGTTAGGATGAATGAACACCGCAAGAACAATCCAAGATAAGGGTTAGGGTTAGGGTTAGGGTTAGGGTTAGGGTTAGGGTTAGGGTTAGGATGAATGAACACTACAAGAACAATCCAAGATTAGGCTTAGGGTTAGGGTTAGGGTTAGGGTTAGGGTTAGGGTGAATGAACACCGCAAGAACAATCCAAGATTAGGGTTAGGGTTAGGGTTAGGGTTAGGGTTAGGGTTAGGGTTAGGGTTAGGGTTAGGGTTAGGGTTAGGGTTAGGGTTAGGATGAATGAACACCACAAGAACAATCCAAGATTAGGGCTAGGGTTAGGGTTAGGGTTAGGGTTAGGGTTAGGGTTAGGGTTAGGGTTAGGGTTAGGGTTAGGGTTAGGGTTAGGGTGAATGAACACCGCAAGAACAATCCAAGAATAGGGTTAGGGTTAGGGTTAGGGTTAGGGTTAGGGTTAGGGTTAGGGTTAGGGTTAGGGTTAGGGTTAGGGTTAGGGTTAGGGTTAGGTTTAGGATGAATGAACACCGCAAGAACAATCCAAGATTAGGGTTAGGGTTAGGGTTAGGGTTAGGGTTAGGGTTAGGGTTAGGGTTAGGGTTAGGGTTAGGGTTAGGGTTAGGGTTAGGATGAATGAACACTACAAGAACAAGCCAAGATTAGGGTTAGGGTTAGGGTTAGGGTGAATGAACACCGCAAGAACAATCCAAGAATAGGGTTAGGGTTAGGGTTAGGGTTAGGGTTAGGGTTAGGGTTAGGGTTAGGGTTAGGGTTAGGATGAATGAACACTACAAGAACAATCCAAGATTAGGGTTAGAGTTAGGGTTAGGGTTAGGGTTAGGGTTAGGGTTAGGGTTAGGGTTAGGGTTAGGGTTAGGGTGAATGAACACCGCAAGAACAATCCAAGATTAGGGTTAGGGTTAGGGTTAGGGTTAGGGTTAGGGTTAGGGTTAGGGTTAGGGTTAGGATGAATGAACACCGCAAGAACAATCCAAGATTAGGGTTAGGGTTAGGGTTAGGGTTAGGGTTAGGGTTAGGGTTAGGGTTAGGGTTAGGGTTAGGGTTAGGGTTAGGGTTAGGGTGAATGAACACCGCAAGAACCATCCAAGAATAGGGTTAGGTTTAGGGTTAGGGTTAGGGTTAGGGTTAGGGTGAATGAACACCGCAAGAACAATCCAAGAATAGGGTTAGGGTTAGGGTTAGGGTTAGGGTTAGGGTTAGGGTTAGGGTTAGGGTTAGGGTTAGGGTTAGGGTTAGGGTTAGGATGAATGAACACCACAAGAACAATCCAAGATTAGGGTTAGGGTTAGGGTTAGGGTTAGGGTTAGGGTTAGGGTTAGGGTTAGGGTTGGGGTTAGGGTTAGGGTTAGGGTTAGGGTTAGGGTTAGGGTTAGGGTTAGGGTTAGGGTTAGGGATAGGGTTAGGGTTAGGGTTAGGGTTAGGGTTAGGGTTAGGATGAATGAACACCGCAAGAACAATCCAAGATAAGGGTTAGTGTTAGTGTTAGTGTTAGTGTTAGTGTTAGTGTTAGGGTTAGGGTTAGGGTTAGGGTTAGGGTTAGGGTTAGGGTTAGGGTTAGGGTTAGCTTTAGGATGAATGAACACCGCAAGAACAATCCAAGATTAGGGTTAGGGTTAGGGTTAGGGTTAGGGTTAGGGTTAGGGTTAGGGTTAGGGGTAGGGTTAGGGTTAGGGTTAGGGTTAGGGTTAGGGTTAGGGTTAGGGTTAGGATGAATGAACACCGCAAGAACAATCCAAGATAAGGGTTAGGGTTAGGGTTAGGGTTAGGGTTAGGGTTAGGGTTAGGGTTAGGGTTAGGGTTAGGGTTAGGGTTAGGGTTAGGGTTAGGATGAATGAACACTACAAGAACAATCCAAGATTAGGCTTAGGGTTAGGGTTAGGGTTAGGGTTAGGGTTAGGGTGAATGAACACCGCAAGAACAATCCAAGATTAGGGTTAGGGTTAGGGTTAGGGTTAGGGTTAGGGTTAGGGTTAGGGTTAGGGTTAGGGTTAGGGTTAGGGTTAGGGTTAGGATGAATGAACACCACAAGAACAATCCAAGATTAGGGCTAGGGTTAGGGTTAGGGTTAGGGTTAGGGTTAGGGTTAGGGTGAATGAACACCGCAAGAACAATCCAAGAATAGGGTTAGGGTTAGGGTTAGGGTTAGGGTTAGGGTTAGGGTTAGGGTTAGGGTTAG
>NW_028113107.1:192500-197500 GCF_964234715.1 Podarcis melisellensis | reverse complement strand
AATGAACACCGCAAGAACAATCCAAGAATAGGGTTAGGGTTAGGGTTAGGGTTAGGGTTAGGGTTAAGGTTAGGGTTAGGGTTAGGGTTAGGGTTAGGGTTAGGGTTAGGGTTAGGGTTAGGGTTAGGATTAGGGTTAGGGTTAGAGTTAGGGTTAGGGTTAGGGTTAGGGTGAATGAACACCGCAAGAACAATCCAAGAATAGGGTTAGGTTTAGGGTTAGGGTTAGGGTTAGGGTTAGGGTTAGGGTTAGGGTTAGGGTTAGGATGAATGAACACCACAAGAACAATCCAAGATTAGGGTTAGGGTTAGGGTTAGGGTTAGGGTTAGGGTAAGGGTTAGGGTTGGGGTTAGGGTTAGGGTTAGGGTTAGGGTTAGGGTTAGGGTTAGGATGAATGAACACCGCAAGAACAATCCAAGATAAGGGTTAGTGTTAGTGTTAGTGTTAGTGTTAGTGTTAGGGTTAGGGTTAGGGTTAGGGTTAGGGTTAGGGTTAGGGTTAGGTTTAGGATGAATGAACACCGCAAGAACAATCCAAGATTAGGGTTAGGGTTAGGGTTAGGGTTAGGGTTAGAGTTAGGGTTAGGGTTAGGGTTAGGGTTAGGGTTAGGGTTAGGGTTAGGGTTAGGGTTAGGGTTAGGGTTAGGGTTAGGGTTAGCTTTAGGATGAATGAACACCGCAAGAACAATCCAAGATTAGGGTTAGGATTAGGGTTAGGGTTAGGGTTAGGGTTAGGGTTAGGGTTAGGGTTAGGGGTAGGGTTAGGGTTAGGGTTAGGGTTAGGGTTAGGGTTAGGGTTAGGGTTAGGGTTAGGGTTAGGGTTAGGGTTAGGATGAATGAACACCGCAAGAACAATCCAAGATAAGGGTTAGGGTTAGGGTTAGGGTTAGGGTTAGGGTTAGGGTTAGGGTTAGGGTTAGGATGAATGAACACTACAAGAACAATCCAAGATTAGGCTTAGGGTTAGGGTTAGGGTTAGGGTTAGGGTTAGGGTGAATGAACACCGCAAGAACAATCCAAGATTAGGGTTAGGGTTAGGGTTAGGGTTAGGGTTAGGGTTAGGGTTAGGGTTAGGGTTAGGGTTAGGGTTAGGATGAATGAACACCACAAGAACAATCCAAGATTAGGGCTAGGGTTAGGGTTAGGGTTAGGGTTAGGGTTAGGGTTAGGGTTAGGGTTAGGGTTAGGGTTAGGGTTAGGGTGAATGAACACCGCAAGAACAATCCAAGAATAGGGTTAGGGTTACGGTTAGGGTTAGGGTTAGGGTTAGGGTTAGGGTTAGGGTTAGGGTTAGGGTTAGGTTTAGGATGAATGAACACCGCAAGAACAATCCAAGATTAGGGTTAGGGTTAGGGTTAGGGTTAGGGTTAGGGTTAGGGTTAGGGTTAGGATGAATGAACACTACAAGAACAAGCCAAGATTAGGGTTAGGGTTAGGGTTAGGGTGAATGAACACCGCAAGAACAATCCAAGAATAGGGTTAGGGTTAGGGTTAGGGTTAGGGTTAGGGTTAGGGTTAGGGTTAGGGTTAGGATGAATGAACACTACAAGAACAATCCAAGATTAGGGTTAGAGTTAGGGTTAGGGTTAGGGTTAGGGTTAGGGTTAGGGTTAGGGTGAATGAACACCGCAAGAACAATCCAAGATTAGGGTTAGGGTTAGGGTTAGGGTTAGGGTTAGGGTTAGGGTTAGGGTTAGGGTTAGGGTTAGGGTTAGGGTTAGGATGAATGAACACCGCAAGAACAATCCAAGATTAGGGTTAGGGTTAGGGTTAGGGTTAGGGTTAGGGTTAGGGTTAGGGTTAGGATTAGGGTTAGGGTTAGGGTTAGGGTGAATGAACACCGCAAGAACCATCCAAGAATAGGGTTAGGTTTAGGGTTAGGGTTAGGGTTAGGGTTAGGGTGAATGAACACCGCAAGAACAATCCAAGAATAGGGTTAGGGTTAGGGTTAGGGTTAGGGTTAGGGTTAGGGTTAGGGTTAGGGTTAGGGTTAGGGTTAGGGTTAGGGTTAGGGTTAGGATGAATGAACACCACAAGAACAATCCAAGATTAGGGTTAGGGTTAGGGTTAGGGTTAGGGTTAGGGTTAGGGTTAGGGTTAGGGTTGGGGTTAGGGTTAGGGTTAGGGTTAGGGTTAGGGTTAGGGTTAGGGTTAGGGTTAGGGTTAGGGTTAGGGTTAGGGTTAGGGTTAGGGTTAGGGATAGGGTTAGGGTTAGGGTTAGGGTTAGGGTTAGGGTTAGGGTTAGGATGAATGAACACCGCCAGAACAATCCAAGATAAGGGTTAGTGTTAGTGTTAGTGTTAGTGTTAGTGTTAGTGTTAGTGTTAGTGTTAGTGTTAGGGTTAGGGTTAGGGTTAGGGTTAGGGTTAGGGTTAGGGTTAGGGTTAGGGTTAGCTTTAGGATGAATGAACACCGCAAGAACAATCCAAGATTAGGGTTAGGGTTAGGGTTAGGGTTAGGGTTAGGGTTAGGGTTAGGGTTAGGGGTAGGGTTAGGGTTAGGGTTAGGGTTAGGGTTAGGGTTAGGGTTAGGGTTAGGGTTAGGATGAATGAACACCGCAAGAACAATCCAAGATAAGGGTTAGGGTTAGGGTTAGGGTTAGGGTTAGGGTTAGGGTTAGGGTTAGGGTTAGGGTTAGGGTTAGGGTTAGGGTTAGGATGAATGAACACTACAAGAACAATCCAAGATTAGGCTTAGGGTTAGGGTTAGGGTTAGGGTTAGGGTTAGGGTGAATGAACACCGCAAGAACAATCCAAGATTAGGGTTAGGGTTAGGGTTAGGGTTAGGGTTAGGGTTAGGGTTAGGGTTAGGGTTAGGGTTAGGGTTAGGGTTAGGGTTAGGGTTAGGGTTAGGGTTAGGGTTAGGGTTAGGGTTAGGATGAATGAACACCACAAGAACAATCCAAGATTAGGGCTAGGGTTAGGGTTAGGGTTAGGGTTAGGGTTAGGGTTAGGGTGAATGAACACCGCAAGAACAATCCAAGAATAGGGTTAGGGTTAGGGTTAGGGTTAGGGTTAGGGTTAGGGTTAGGGTTAGGGTTAGGGTTAGGATTAGGGTTAGGGTTAGGGTTAGAGTTAGGGTTAGGGTTAGGGTTAGGGTTAGGGTGAATGAACACCGCAAGAACAATCCAAGAATAGGGTTAGGGTTAGGGTTAGGGTTAGGGTTAGGGTTAGGGTTAGGGTTAGGGTTAGGATGAATGAACACCACAAGAACAATCCAAGATTAGGGTTATGGTTAGGGTTAGGGTTAGGGTTAGGGTAAGGGTTAGGGTTGGGGTTAGGGTTAGGGTTAGGGTTAGGGTTAGGGTTAGGGTTAGGGTTAGGGTTAGGGTTAGGGTTAGGATGAATGAACACCGCAAGAACAATCCAAGATAAGGGTTAGGGTTAGGGTTAGGGTTAGGGTTAGGGTTAGGGTTAGGGTTAGGGTTAGGGTTAGGGTTAGGATGAATGAACACTACAAGAACAATCCAAGATTAGGCTTAGGGTTAGGGTTATGGTTAGGGTTAGGGTTAGGGTGAATGAACACCGCAAGAACAATCCAAGATTAGGGTTAGGGTTAGGGTTAGGGTTAGGGTTAGGGTTAGGGTTAGGGTTAGGGTTAGGGTTAGGGTTAGGGTTAGGGTTAGGGTTAGGGTTAGGGTTAGGGTTAGGATGAATGAACACCACAAGAACAATCCAAGATTAGGGCTAGGGTTAGGGTTAGGGTTAGGGTTAGGGTTAGGGTTAGGGTGAATGAACACCGCAAGAACAATCCAAGAATAGGGTTAGGGTTAGGGTTAGGGTTAGGGTTAGGGTTAGGGTTAGGGTTAGGGTTAGGGTTAGGATTAGGGTTAGGGTTAGAGTTAGGGTTAGGGTTAGGGTTAGGGTTAGGGTGAATGAACACCGCAAGAACAATCCAAGAATAGGGTTAGGGTTAGGGTTAGGGTTAGGGTTAGGGTTAGGGTTAGGGTTAGGGTTAGGGTTAGGGTTAGGGTTAGGGTTAGGGTTAGGATGAATGAACACCACAAGAACAATCCAAGATTAGGGTTAGGGTTAGGGTTAGGGTTAGGGTTAGGGTAAGGGTTAGGGTTGGGGTTAGGGTTAGGGTTAGGGTTAGGGTTAGGGTTAGGGTTAGGGTTAGGGTTTAGTTTAGGGTTAGGATGAATGAACACCGCAAGAACAATCCAAGATAAGGGTTAGGGTTAGGGTTAGGGTTAGGGTTAGGGTTAGGGTTAGGGTTAGGGTTAGGGTTAGGGTTAGGGTTAGGATGAATGAACACTACAAGAACAATCCAAGATTAGGCTTAGGGTTAGGGTTAGGGTTAGGGTTAGGGTTAGGGTGAATGAACACCGCAAGAACAATCCAAGATTAGGGTTAGGGTTAGGGTTAGGGTTAGGGTTAGGGTTAGGGTTAGGGTTAGGGTTAGGGTTAGGGTTAGGATGAATGAACACCACAAGAACAATCCAAGATTAGGGCTAGGGTTAGGGTTAGGGTTAGGGTTAGGGTTAGGGTTAGGGTTAGGGTGAATGAACACCGCAAGAACAATCCAAGAATAGGGTTAGGGTTAGGGTTAGGGTTAGGGTTAGGGTTAGGGTTAGGGTTAGGATTAGGGTTAGGGTTAGGGTTAGGGTTAGGGTTAGGGTTAGGGTTAGGGTTAGGCTTAGGGTTAGGCTTAGGGTTAGGATGAATGAACACCACAAGAACAATCCAAGATTAGGGTTAGGGTTAGGGTTAGGGTTAGGGTTGGGGTTAGGGTTGGGGTTAGGGTTAGGGTTAGGGTTAGGGTTAGGGTTAGGGTTAGGGTTAGGGTTAGGGTTAGGGTTAGGGTTAGGGTTAGGGTTAGGTTTAGGATGAATGAACACCGCAAGAACAATCCAAGATTAGGGTTAGGATTAGGGTTAGGGTTAGGGTTAGGGTTAGGGTTAGGGTTAGGGTAGGGTTAGGGTTAGGATGAATGAACACTACAAGAACAATCCAAGATTAGGGTTAGGGTTAGGGTTAGGGTTAGGGTTAGGGTTAGGGT
>NW_028113107.1:162500-167500 GCF_964234715.1 Podarcis melisellensis | reverse complement strand
ACAATCCAAGAATAGGGATAGGGTTAGGGTTAGGGTTAGGGTTAGGGTTAGGGTTAGGGTTAGGTTGAATGAACACCACAAGAACAATCCAAGATTAGGGTTAGGGTTAGGGTTAGGGTTAGGGTTAGGGTTGGGGTTAGGGTTAGGGTTAGGGTTAGGGTTAGGGTTAGGGTTAGGGTTAGGGTTAGGGTTAGGGTTAGGGTGAATGAACACCGCAAGAACAATCCAAGAATAGGGATAGGGTTAGGGTTAGGGTTAGGGTTAGGGTTAGGGTTAGGGTTAGGGTTAGGATGAATGAACACTACAAGAACAATCCAAGATTAGGGTTAGGGTTAGGGTTAGGGTTAGGGTTAGGGTTAGGGTTAGGGTTAGGGTTAGGGTTAGGGTTAGGGTGAATGAACACCGCAAGAACAATCCAAGAATAGGGTTAGGGTTAGGGTTAGGGTTAGGGTTAGGGTTAGGGTTAGGGTTAGGGTTAGGGTTAGGGTTAGGGTTAGGATGAATGAACACCACAAGAACAATCCAAGATTAGGGTTAGGGTTAGGGTTAGGGTTAGGGTTAGGGTTAGGGTTAGGGTTAGGGTTAGGGTTAGGGTTGGGGTTAGGGTTAGGGTTAGGGTTAGGGTTAGGGTTAGGGTTAGGGTTAGGGTTAGGGTTAGGGTTAGGGTTAGGATGAATGAACACCACAAGAACAATCCAAGATTAGGGTTAGGGTTAGGGTTAGGGTTAGGGTGAATGAACAACGCAAGAACAATCCAAGATTAGGGTTAGGGTTAGGGTTAGGCTTAGGGTTAGGGTTAGGGTTAGGGTTAGGGTTAGGGTTAGGGTTAGGGTTAGGGTTAGGGTTAGGGTTAGGGTTAGGGTGAATGAACACCGCAAGAACAATCCAAGATTAGGGTTAGGGTTAGGGTTAGGGTTAGGGTTAGGGTTAGGGTTAGGGTTAGGGTTAGGGTTAGGGTTAGGCTTAGGCTTAGGCTTAGGCTTAGGGTTAGGATGAATGAACACCACAAGAACAATCCAAGATTAGGGTTAGGGTTAGGGTTAGGGTTGGGGTTAGGGTTGGGGTTAGGGTTAGGGTTAGGGTTAGGGTTAGGGTTAGGGTTAGGGTTAGGTTTAGGATGAATGAACACCGCAAGAACAATCCAAGATTAGGGTTAGGGTTAGGGTTAGGGTTAGGGTTAGGGTTAGGGTTAGGGTTAGGGTTAGGGTAGGGTTAGGGTTAGGATGAATGAACACTACAAGAACAATCCAAGATTAGGGTTAGGGTTAGGGTTAGGGTTAGGGTTAGGGTTAGGGTTAGGGTTAGGGTTAGGGTTAGGGTTAGGGTTAGGGTGAATGAACACCGCAAGAACAATCCAAGAATAGGGATAGGGTTAGGGTTAGGGTTAGGGTTAGGGTTAGGGTTAGGGTTAGGGTTAGGGTTAGGATGAATGAACACCACAAGAACAATCCAAGATTAGGGTTAGGGTTAGGGTTAGGGTTAGGGTTAGGGTTGGGGTTAGGGTTAGGGTTAGGGTTAGGGTTAGGGTTAGGGTTAGGGTTATGGTTAGGGTTAGGGTTAGGGTTAGGGTTAGGGTTAGGGTTAGGGTTAGGGTTAGGGGTAGGATGAATGAACACCACAAGAACAATCCAAGATTAGGGTTAGGGTTAGGGTTAGGGTTAGGGTGAATGAACAACGCAAGAACAATCCAAGATTAGGGTTAGGGTTAGGGTTAGGGTTAGGGTTAGGGTTAGGGTTAGGGTTAGGGTTAGGGTTAGGGTTAGGCTTAGGGTTAGGGTTAGGGTTAGGCTTATGGTTAGGGTTAGGGTTAGATTTAGGATGAATGAACACCGCAAGAACAATCCAAGAATAGGGTTAGGGTTAGGGTTAGGGTTAGGGTTAGGGTTAGGGTTAGGGTTAGGGTTAGGGTTAGGATGAATGAACACTACAAGAACAATCCAAGATTAGGATTAGGGTTAGGGTTAGGGTTAGGGTTAGGGTTAGGGTTAGGGTTAGGGTTAGGGTTAGGATTAGGGTTAGGGTTAGGGTTAGAGTTAGGGTTAGGGTTAGGGTTAGGGTTAGGGTGAATGAACACCGCAAGAACAATCCAAGAATAGGGTTAGGGTTAGGGTTAGGGTTAGGGTTAGGGTTAGGGTTAGGGTTAGGGTTAGGGTTAGGGTTAGGATGAATGAACACCGCAAGAACAATCCAAGATTAGGGTTAGGGTTAGGGTTAGGGTTAGGGTTAGGGTTAGGGTTAGGGTTAGGGTTAGGGTTAGGGTTAGGGTTAGGGTTAGGGTAGGGTTAGGGTTAGGATGAATGAACACTACAAGAACAATCCAAGATTAGGGTTAGGGTTAGGGTTAGGGTTAGGGTTAGGGTTAGGGTTAGGGTTAGGGTTAGGGTTAGGGTTAGGGTTAGGGTTAGGGTTAGGGTTAGGGTTAGGGTGAATGAACACCGCAAGAACAATCCAAGAATAGGGATAGGGTTAGGGTTAGGGTTAGGGTTAGGGTTAGGGTTAGGGTTAGGGTTAGGATGAATGAACACCACAAGAACAATCCAAGATTAGGGTTAGGGTTAGGGTTAGGGTTAGGGTTAGGGTTAGGGTTAGGGTTAGGGTTAGGGTTAGGGTTAGGGTTAGGGTTGGGGTTAGGGTTAGGGTTAGGGTTAGGGTTAGGGTTAGGGTTAGGGTTAGGGTTAGGGTTAGGATGAATGAACACCACAAGAACAATCCAAGATTAGGGTTAGGGTTAGGGTTAGGGTTAGGGTGAATGAACAACGCAAGAACAATCCAAGATTAGGGTTAGGGTTAGGGTTAGGGTTAGGGTTAGGGTTAGGGTTAGGGTTAGGGTTAGGGTTAGGGTTAGGGTGAATGAACACCGCAAGAACAATCCAAGATTAGGGTTAGGGTTAGGGTTAGGGTTAGGGTTAGGGTTAGGGTTAGGGTTAGGGTTAGGGTTAGGGTTAGGGTTAGGCTTAGGCTTAGGCTTAGGCTTAGGGTTAGGATGAATGAACACCACAAGAACAATCCAAGATTAGGGTTAGGGTTAGGGTTAGGGTTGGGGTTAGGGTTGGGGTTAGGGTTAGGGTTAGGGTTAGGGTTAGGGTTAGGGTTAGGGTTAGGGTTAGGGTTAGGTTTAGGATGAATGAACACCGCAAGAACAATCCAAGATTAGGGTTAGGGTTAGGGTTAGGGTTAGGGTTAGGGTTAGGGTTAGGGTTAGGGTTAGGGTTAGGGTTAGGGTAGGGTTAGGGTTAGGATGAATGAACACTACAAGAACAATCCAAGATTAGGGTTAGGGTTAGGGTTAGGGTTAGGGTTAGGGTTAGGGTTAGGGTTAGGGTTAGGGTTAGGGTTAGGGTTAGATTTAGGATGAATGAACACCGCAAGAACAATCCAAGAATAGGGTTAGGGTTAGGGTTAGGGTTAGGGTTAGGGTTAGGGTTAGGGTTAGGGTTAGGATGAATGAACACTACAAGAACAATCCAAGATTAGGATTAGGGTTAGGGTTAGGGTTAGGGTTAGGGTTAGGGTTAGGGTTAGGGTTAGGGTTAGGGTTAGGATTAGGGTTAGGGTTAGAGTTAGGGTTAGGGTTAGGGTTAGGGTTAGGGTGAATGAACACCGCAAGAACAATCCAAGAATAGGGTTAGGGTTAGGGTTAGGGTTAGGGTTAGGGTTAGGGTTAGGGTTAGGGTTAGGGTTAGGGTTAGGGTTAGGGTTAGGGTTAGGGTTAGGATGAATGAACACCGCAAGAACAATCCAAGATTAGGGTTAGGGTTAGGGTTAGGGTTAGGGTTAGGGTTAGGGTTAGGGTTAGGGTTAGGGTTAGGGTTAGGGTTAGGTTAGGGTTAGGGTTAGGATGAATGAACACTACAAGAACAATCCAAGATTAGGGTTAGGGTTAGGGTTAGGGTTAGGGTTAGGGTTAGGGTTAGGGTTAGGGTTAGGGTTAGGGTTAGGGTTAGGGTGAATGAACACCGCAAGAACAATCCAAGAATAGGGATAGGGTTAGGGTTAGGGTTAGGGTTAGGGTTAGGGTTAGGGTTAGGGTTAGGGTTAGGGTTAGGATGAATGAACACCACAAGAACAATCCAAGATTAGGGTTAGGGTTAGGGTTAGGGTTAGGGTTAGGGTTAGGGTTAGGGTTAGGGTTAGGGTTGGGGTTAGGGTTAGGGTTAGGGTTAGGGTTAGGGTTAGGGTTAGGGTTAGGATGAATGAACACCACAAGAACAATCCAAGATTAGGGTTAGGGTTAGGGTTAGGGTTAGGGTGAATGAACAACGCAAGAACAATCCAAGATTAGGGTTAGGGTTAGGGTTAGGGTTAGGGTTAGGGTTAGGGTTAGGGTTAGGGTTAGGGTGAATGAACACCGCAAGAACAATCCAAGATTAGGGTTAGGGTTAGGGTTAGGGTTAGGGTTAGGGTTAGGGTTAGGCTTAGGCTTAGGCTTAGGCTTAGGCTTAGGCTTAGGCTTAGGCTTAGGGTTAGGATGAATGAACACCACAAGAACAATCCAAGATTAGGGTTAGGGTTAGGGTTAGGGTTGGGGTTAGGGTTGGGGTTAGGGTTAGGGTTAGGGTTAGGGTTAGGGTTAGGGTTAGGGTTAGGGTTAGGGTTAGGGTTAGGGTTAGGTTTAGGATGAATGAACACCGCAAGAACAATCCAAGATTAGGGTTAGGGTTAGGGTTAGGGTTAGGGTTAGGGTTAGGGTTAGGGTTAGGGTTAGGGTTAGGGTTAGGGTAGGGTTAGGGTTAGGATGAATGAACACTACAAGAACAATCCAAGATTAGGGTTAGGGTTAGGGTTAGGGTTAGGGTTAGGGTTAGGGTTAGGGTTAGGGTTAGGGTTAGGGTTAGGGTTAGGGTTAGGGTGAATGAACACCGCAAGAACAATCCAAGAATAGGGATAGGGTTAGGGTTAGGGTTAGGGTTAGGGTTAGGGTTAGGGTTAGGGTTAGGGTTAGGGTTAGGATGAATGAACACCACAAGAACAATCCAAGATTAGGGTTAGGGTTAGGGTTA